>NC_135335.1:110471545-110773986 GCF_023851605.1 Tamandua tetradactyla | reverse complement strand
CCCCAGCGTCAATGGTTTCCAGCTCACATGGAGAACCAAGGCCTTGACTGATGGTGGCTTGGTTGGGCCCGGGCTCAGCATGCTGCCGGGGCCAGCGCGGGGCAGGGTGGGGAAGAGGTAGCCTCAAGCGCCATCTGCTGGGAAGACGGAAAAGTGCAGTCTGGCAAACTGCTTTTCTGTCTGGTCCTTAATAGAATTTTTTAAAGGGGGACACCTCCTTTGGGGCATAGACCCTGATTTGCTTGGAAATAAGTAACATAGCAAATGCCAAAAGAGACATTCAATGCAAATCCACGCAACTACAAAAAGCTAGATGAGCAAGGGAAATCAACTTTCAAAATTAACTTATCAAGAAAATCAAACGCCAAGAAACCAACAAAAATCACAAAGCACATGAAGACGCAAGAAGATATAGCAATACAAATGACCAAATTAAAAAGCCAGAGGAGAGACAGGTTTTAAAACAATTAATCAAAGATGCTCAAACAAATCTCCTAAATGTACTAGAAGAGCATAAAGAAAAATTTGAAAGAATAAATTAAAAATTAGCAGATCTTTTGGAAATGAAAGGTACGATAGCTCAGATTAAAAATATACTAGAGACGCACAACAGCAGATTTAAAGAGGTATAAAAAAGAAAAAGCAGACCAGAGGACAGAGCAACTGAAATTGAATGCACAAAAGAAGAAATGGAAAAAATTGAAGTGGATCTCAGGGAAATTATTGAAAACCCAAAGCACACAAATATAAGAATCATTGGTGTTCCTGAAGAAGAAGCATAAAGGGCTAGGATGGTTATTTATGGGGATAATTAGGGGAAACTTCACAACTCTTATGAAAGACATAAATATGCAAATCAAAAAAGCCAAATGAACTCCAAATAGAGTAAATCCAAATAGAACCGCTTCAAGACATACTAATCAGCCTGTCAAGAGAAGGAGAGTCCTGAATGCAGCAAGAGAAAAGCAAATCACCATATACAAAGGAAGCCACATAAAACTAAGAACTGACTACTTATTGGATACCATGGAGGTGAGAAGGCAGTGGTATGATATATTTAAGATTCTGAAAGAGAAAAATTGCCAGCCAACAGTTCTTCATCTGGCAAAGCTGTCCTTCAAATGTCAGGGAGAGTTTTAATTTTCACAGATAAACATATGCTAAAGGAATCTGCTAAGAAGAGAATACTACAAGAAATACTAAAGGGAGTTCTGATGGTTGAAAAAAAAAAGGAGGACACAGAAGTTAGGAGCATTAATAACAGTAATTTAAAGCATAATTAGATAGAGTAAAAAAACAGATCTGACAAATAAAAACCAAAGGACAAGATGGTAAATTCAAGGACTGCCTTTATGGTAATAACTTTGTAAATGGATTAAAATCTCCAGTTAAAATACACAGATTGGTAGAATGGGTTTAAAAGATGATCCTTCTTTATGCTGTTTACATAAGACTCATAGTAGATGCAAAAATGCAATAGGTTGAAAGTTAAAGGATGGAAAAAGGTATTCTATGCAAGTAGTATCCAAAAGGGGTAGCTATACTAATATCAGACAAAATAGACTTTAAATGTAAAGATGTCATAAGAGACAAGGAGGAACACTATATTAAGAAAAAGGGTAATTCACCAAGAAGAAATAAGTACCATAAATGTTTATGCACCCAGTCCAGGAACCCCAATACATGAGGGAAGCCACAGATGTTTCTACAATAATAGTGTTAGACTTCAACACACCATTATCTTCTATGGATTGATTGAACAACCAGACAGAGGGTCAATAAAGATATAGAGAACCTAAACAATTTGATAGATGAATTTAGACCTACAGACCTATATAGACTGTCACACCCCAAAACACCAGGGTATACATTCCTCTCAAGTGCTCATGGAACGTTCTCCAAGATAGACCACATTCTGGGCACTGAACAATTCTTAATAACTTTAAAAAGATTGAAATTATTCAAAACACTTGCTCTAATCATAATGGAATGAAGCTGGTAAACAATAACCACTGAAGAACCAGAACTTTCAAAAATATATGGAGGTTAAACAACACACACTTTATCAGTGGGTCAAAGAAGAAAATTGCAAGAGGAGTCAGTAAATATCTGGAGACAAATGAATATGAGAATACAACAGACCAAAATCTATGGGACGCAGTGAAGGTGATACTAAAGGGGAAATTTATAGCTCTATAAATTTAGGAAGAAAGAGCTAAAACCAAAGACCTAACTGAACAATGGAAGAAACTAGGGAATGAGCAGCAAACTAACCCTAAAGTAGGTAGGAGAAAATAAATAACAAATATTAAAGTGATTTGAAAACAAAAAAGAAACAATTTAGATAATAAATAAAATAAAAAATTAGTTCTTTGAGAAGATCAGCAAGATTGACAAACCCTTAGCTAGACTGACAAAGTCAAAAGAAGGGAAGATGCAAATAAATAAAATCAGAAATGAGAGGGAGGTCATTTCCATGGACCCCATAGCAATAATCATAAGAGAGTGCTATCAACAACTGTATACCAACAAACTAGACAACTTAGATGAAATAGACAATTTCCTAGAAGCACAAGAACAAACTATACTGACTGAAAAAGAAATAGAAGACCTCAACAAACCAATTCTAATTTAAAAGATTCAATCAGTTATCAAAAACCTTCCTACAAAGAAAAGCTCAGGACCAGATGGCTTCCCAGGGGAATTTTGCCAAATATCCCAAGAAGAACTAATATTGTCCCTGCTCAAACTCTTCCAAAAAATGAAGAAAAGGCAGTACAACCTAATTCATTTTATGAAGTAAATATCACTATAATACCAAACCTGATAATCATACTATGAGAAAGGAAAATTACAGCCCAATCTCTCTACTGAACATAGATGCAAAAATTCTCAATAAAATGCTTGAAATTGAATTCAATGGCTCATTAAAAGAATTATACACCACAGCTGAGTAGGGTTTATTCCAGGCATGCCAGAGTGGGTCAACACAAGAAAACCAATCAATATAACAGAAAATCAATCAATGTGATACAACACATTAACAAACTGAAAGAGAAAATATCATGATCATCTCCATTGATGTGGAAAAGTAATTCTACAAAATTCAGCATCCTTTCTTGATAAAAAAACACTTCAAAAGGTAGGTATCAAAGGAAACTTCCTCAACATGATATGAAAGGGCATATATGAAAAGCCCACAGCCAGCATTGTACTCAACAGTGATAAACTGAAAGCTTTCTCCCTAAGATCGGGAATGAGACAAACATGCCCACTCTCATTGCTGGTATTTAACATTGTGCTAGAAGTTCCAGCTACAGCAATTTGGCAAGAACAAGAAACAGAAAGCATCCAGATAGAAAAGGAAGTAGTAAAACTCTCATTATTTGCAGGTTATATGATTGTATATTTAGAAAATCCCAAGGAATCTATGACAAAGCTACATGAGCTAATAAACGAATTTAACAAAGTGGTGGGAAATAAGATTACTGTGCAAAAATTGGTAGTGTTTCTATACACTAGTAATGAAGTAACTGAGGAAGCAATTAAGAAAAAATATTCCATTCATAATAGCAACTAAAAGAATCAAGTAACTAGGAATAAACTTAACCAAAGATGCTAAAAGAAATCAAGGACCTAAATAAGTGGACTTTGGATTCAATTTCATTGACTTTTAAAGCCTATCATAAAGCTACGGTGGTCAAAACAGCACAGTACTGGCACAGAGGTAGATGTATTGAACAATGTAATTGAATCCAGAGTTCTAAAACAGACCCTCAGATCTATGGTCAATTGATTTTTAGCGAGGATCCCAAACCCACTGAACTGGAACAGAATACTCGCTTCCGTAAATGGGGCTGGGAGAATTGGATATCCATATGCAAAAGAATGAAAGAGGACCCCTTTCTCACAGAAGAAAATATAGGGGAACATCTTAAGGCCTAATGATAGAAGATGGCTTATTATACCTTACATTCAAAGCACAAGCAATGATAGAAAACAATAGATAAAATGGAATTCCTCACGATTGAACACTTCTTTGCTTCATAGGACTTTGTCAAAAAGGTAAAGAGGCATCCCACTCAATGGGGGAAAATATTTGGTAACCATATGTATATTAAGGGTTTGATATCTAGTATATGTAAAGAAATCCTACAACTCAACAATAATAGCACAAATAATCCAATTATAAAATGGGCACAAGATGTGATAGACATTTTTCCATAGACAATATACAAATGGCTAAAAAGCACATGAAAAGATGTTCATTTTCACTATCTATTAGGGAAATGTAAAACAAAACCATAAGGAGATATCATCTCACACCTATAAGAATAGTCACTATTAAACAAACAGAAAACCACAAGCATTGGCGAGGATGTAGAGAAATAGAAGCAGTTATTCACTGTTGGTGGGAATGTAAAATGGTACAGCCATTGGGAAGATGGTTTGACAGGTCCTAGGTAAACTAAATATTGAGTTTCCCTATGACCCAGCAATGCTGCTCCTCAGTATATACCCAGAAGATCTGAAAGCAGAAGCAGATATTTACACACTGATGTTCATAGTGGCATTATGCACAATTGCAAAACATGGAAACAATCCAAGATCCCATCAACAGATGAGTGCAGCAGTAAAAAGGAATGAGGTCCTAAAGCATGTGACAACATGGGTGAACCTTGAGGACATAATGCTGAGTAAAATAAGCCAGTCACAAAAGGACAGATATTGTATGATTTCACTAATATGAACTAACTAGAATATGTAAATTCAGAGTCTTAAAATCTAGAATACTAGGGTACCTAGAGATACTCAGAAACTAGAGAAAGGGAACCCGTTACTAATACGTACAGAAATGTTGACAAAGTTGAATTTACGTGTTTGGGGATGTATAGAGGTGATGGCAGCTCTTTATTGTCATTATAAATAATAGTGACATATGGTAGGTGATTAGATTTAAAGTGGTTGCTTAAAGTCATGAATGTAAATAAGTTCTTTCATGAGCTACTACAAATGTTAAAACATAATAGAAATAGAGGGATCTCTGGAAAAACACATAGCTGTTGCAAACTATGGACTTTTAGTTAACTGTAATATTTTAATATTCTTTTATCAACAGTAACAAATTTACTACACCAATACTACAGGTCAACAGTAGTGGGGAGTATGGGTTTCAGGAGGATTTGGGTTTTGTTTTTTCTTCTTATTTCTGTTCTGGGGTAATGAAGATGTCCTAAAATTAGTCATGGGGATGCATGTACAACCGAGTGGTGATACTGTGAGCCAGTGATGGTACAATTTAGATAGTCTGTCTGGTGCATGAATATATCTCAGTAAAATTGGGAAATAAAAGAAAGAAAACTTCGCTTCCATGAAAGCAGTCACCTTTCCTTTAGGCAACCCTGTAGGTTGGCCAGGTCCTGTCAACCACCTGCTTTTGTAAACAAAGTTTTACTGAATCATAAAGAAAAAATTAACAGTATTAGTTAATATTAACTATACACTGCACTAAGAAGATACAACATTACTTCCATTGTATTTCTGCCTAAAATGGATTATTTGAATATACTGGTAAGAAACACAACACTAGTCCACAAGAGGAGATATTAAAAAAATAACTGGTACCTTTCAAAAAGGTCAAGCCATGAAAAACAAGGACTTGCGAACTGTTACAGTTTAAAAGAGACTAAAAGACAAGAAAGCTAAATGCCATTTGTGATTATAGATTAAATCCTAGACTGGGAAAAATCATGCTGTAAAGAACATCATTTGGGCAATTTACAAATTATCAAATTTTAAAATTGTACAAATTTACACAGACTGTTCATAAGATAATTTTATTGTGGTTATGATGGAGAAGGTTCTTGTTCTAAGCAAATAATACTGATGCATTTAGGGGCAAATAAGAACAATGTCTGAAACATTTTCAAATGGTTCTCCCTCTCTCACTCTCAAATAGAAATAGAAACATTTGAGAGAGAAGAATAAAGCAAATTAATTTTACTTAAGTAATGAGTAATATATTTTCAATTGGTTTATTCTGATGAAATTATTCATAAAGTAGAAGTCCTCAAGTTACATTCTCATTTCTTTCTACTGGAATAGCTCTAGCTGTTATTTAGGATTAATTTCCATTTTGATTACTTGGAGTATCTGGCCAGTTTCTCTGATTTTTGTAAATATTTTGAATTATGTTCTCATTTCTATGGCCATAGCCTTAGAGAGTAACAGCTATATTGAAAAATTTCCAAGCCAAAATTATCTAGGACAAGTTCCCTGAAAACCTGAAGGTTCGCCTTGTCTTTAAAACCTTTATTTAAAACCTTATTTTATGCACAAATTCATATTTTATTTAATTTGGTGTTGCTCCTAATAGGTTTCTCATGTAATCTAAAAACTCTTTATTAATATTACAATAAATAAGGGGGCATTTACATGATGTGGCTAAACCACACTTTAAAATTCATTCCCCATATTTTGACAAGTAGATGGTTTGTATGAATTTCTCCACCTTGGATTTGTGAATTTCGATGTTACTATTATTTGGTACTAACAGATTCATGGTAGAATTTTTAGTAAACTATGGCTTTTATCATAATCAAGTGTCTCTCTTACACTGTTTTCTGCCTGAATGCAACCTTATCAAATATTATTATCGCATATCCTATTTATTTCCTTGCCCATCTTTTTACTTTCAGCCATTCTAAGTCACTTTGTTCTAGACACATCGTTGACAAACATCGTATAAAGGGTTCTAACTGTTTATGCCACCTGAAAATCATTCTATATGCTGGGGAACTCACGGACACACTCAGTGGCCATCTTCCCCGCCCTCTGCTACCGCCTTCCTTTTTCCCTTTGTTTGCCTGCAGGTGTCTGAAAGGTTTCTACTCCCGAAGAAACCACAGACAGCTGGAAGTGGGGATGGGCAAGATGTTAAATCTTAACCACCCCCAGCTGCTTGCCAGGGCCCAGACGTTGCTCAATGGCAGGGCCCCCTGCCTCAGAAGTGTGTAAACAGCCCAGCACCCGGGCACTGCAGCTGCTCTTTATCTCCAACAGGAAGCATGGCCTGCGGAGGTCAGAGCAGTTGGTCACCCCATGGGCTAGCATATAGGGTGGCGCTGCTGTACACCAACCCTGACACTAGCACTTGGTCTCCCTGGAGACCTGACCATGGCGGCCTCATTTCTTCTGCTCTTTGGACACTTTTGTGCTGAGTAAATATAAAGCAACATTTGCCAGGAGTCTGTTGTGTCAGAGCCCGTGTTCCCAGGATGCAGTGTAACTCCCTCCAAGCCATGATGCTAGTTTTAGTGTTTTTAATACTTCCTTGCATTTACTTTGTTTTCTATTATTTACTCCATGGTCTTCAATTTTCTTTCCTTTTAATAAATCTGATTATTCGAAGGTATGTAGTCTATCTTTGGGTTGTCTAGTGACTACCTTTGTAACTGTAATAAGGCAATCAAAGCAGTCTTTCTTGATTTTTCTCTTAGACATGAAAACAGCATCTGTTAGGTTGCCCCTATAAAACGTGGAGATATAAGTGTGTGAGTTGAGAAAACTCAGGGGAAGTTATGGGTGTAGGAGTGGGGAGATCATTTGTCCCTATTTGATACAATGATGTTGAAAAGACTGAGAAATTTTCCAGTAGATATATTGGATCTGATGAGTAAGCAGTTGGATATATAGGTATGAAATGCAGCTGGAATAAGAAATCTGGGATTTACCAGTATATGAATTATAATTGCAGTCATGGGGTTGCCTTAAGAAAGAAAACAGAAGACAATTTCCTAAATGTTTGGGTTGAAAACATCCATCAGAATACCTTGAGAAACTTGTTACAATTCAGATTCCTTTGCCACTTCCTAAATTATTGAATTAAAAATGCTGATAACTTTTTGTGAACCATAAATAAAAGGATAATATGAAACATGATAAAAGGCACTTTGTTTCAAAACCCCCCATATTGGGCATAATATTAACAGATTCTCATAGGGAAGATATTTTTCATCTCTCTCCTCAGGTTCCTCATATGTAAATGGAGAAACAATTAGTAACTACCTTGTAGAGTTGTTCTGAGGCTTGTGTGAATAAGTGCATAAAGCTCACTGTAGTCTGAGATATAGAGTAAGAATTCGATGGTGTTCCATTCTCTTATTGTCTGATACTTCAGTGTCTGTACCAGTTTTTTCAAACCATAATCTTTTACTTCCTGAGTTGTTGACTTTGATGTATGTGTTTGTTGGCCAAACTATTCTCTAAATCATACACAGAGGATGTTAAGCAGGTAATTCCCTTAGATATTTGCATATTTAAGATTTTTTTTTTCTCTTACCTATCACACCTAGCTTTTTCCTTCAGTATTCTTTGATCATTTTGCCTCTGCTACTGGAATATAATGTCGCATATATTTATAAAGTCAATCATACTTATCTCCTCTGTAGGAAGTTTGGTTTTCTTCCTCCTTGAAGATATGATGTTACCTTATGCTAAGTATTTACATAAAAACATGGATATGTTTTATTACTTTTTTATGTATCTATAAACTGATTCTTTATGTGTTCTTTAGATCAGGAGATGAAAAGGAAAGTGTTCAGAGCTGAAACAATTTTATCCCTTAAGTCATTTGTGCTTTTTTTGCTTTACCTTGAAAGTCCATTATGCATAATTTGGGTCTTTAGAATTTGTTTTCTAAATTTCTCATGATATTCTTTTCTTTATTTTTTTAAGTTTATCATTTTTCCCAGAAAGTTCATTTTCTGTTGTACCCAAAGTTTTATTTCTTCTATTGTAGATTTAAATTCAGCAACTTCTCAATTTTTTTTTATTCAAACATTCTTGTTTTCCCGATTTTCCTTTATGTCATGGCTTTTGTTCTACTTTCAAAATCAAAAGGTTTCTTCAGTTTTATTGAGCTAAAAAATTAAGCATTTTCCCCCATTTTTTGTGAGAAATGTTTGTTTTGATTCTTTAGGGCTGGGTCTCTTCTTTTTACCTGTTTTTTTTTTTTTTAATAATTGTTTGTTTGATCATCTTTACCAATCTTACAGATGTCAACAACAAATCCAAAAAAAAAAAGTTAAATATCTAATCTCAGTGGCAATCATGCAAATTAAACAAATAGATATTTCCCCCATTGACTGGCATGTATAAAAAATAAAATCACCTGTGAATGGAGATGTATGCTGATAAAACTGTTTTAAACAATAATTCATCAATAGCAACCCAAAATTTTAAAAATATCCACTATGATTTGTTTTCCCCTTTGTAAAATTTCCAGGAATATACCTAAAAATACTCAAATATATGCAAAATGTTATGTATAAAATCTATATAGAAGTGGTTTTCATAATTAAAAAACCAGAAGCAGTAAATATTCAACTATTAAAGAATAAATCACATATATATGCTATATTCATGGAATGTAAGGAAAACCTCATCTCCTGATAAAGGAAGAAATAAATAGAATCATTTTGGAATGTTCTTGTAATTCAGGAATATTTAATATACTGCCATTGTTATAATTACAAAGGCTAATAAGTTAATAAGTTATGTATAAAAAACATGGCGGGAATTGTGAGAGTATTCAACAGTGAAACCTGAGCAAATTTGAGAGAGCTACAAGAATATATTATGATTTTCAGGAAAATGAAAATTTTCAATCCATTGTGTTTTTTTAGTAATTGTTTATCTGTTTGATCATCTTTACCAATCTTACAGATGTCAACAATGCTAAAAAAAAATGTTAAATATCTAATCTCAGTGGCAATCATGCAAATTAAACAAATAGATATTTCCCCCATCGACTGGCATGTATAAAAAATAAAATCACATGTGGATGGAGATGTATGCTGATAAATTCCATCATGCTCATTGTTTTAGGTCTTAAGTTCAATTGAGCATTTTTTTTTTAATTTAAGCTTAGTTAATGCTTTTTGAGTGTGCCTAAGAAATCTTTGCCCACTGCAAAGTCAAGCAAGTTTGTTTTCAATGTTTCCTTACAAATTTTCAGGTTTAACATTGATGCTTAATTTTTTTATGTGGTTAGAGTTAGCTTATTATATGGTGAGAGTTCGAATTCATATGTTATTTATTTTTTGGAGTATGGATATCCAGTTATCCCAGTACCACCTTTGAAAGGCTGTCTACTTTGCATTTATTATCTTAGCACATTGGTCCAAAATTAGTTTCTCATGTGTACATGTGAGTTCATTTTTGGGCTATGTGTTATGCTGCATTGATTCTAAATGTCTAAGCTTACACACTGTCTTGAATATATAATAAATTCAGGAAAGAAGCAGTGTAAGTCAACCTAAATTTGCACATATTTCTCAGAATAGTTTTGGCCATTCTATATTCTTTAAACTTTTACGTAAATTGAGAATCAGTTTTTCAATTAAAAGCATAGTCTTGGGATTTTGAATGGAATTGTGTTGAATATGTAGATCAAATTGGGGAAACTAACAACTTAATGTTGAATATTCTAATCTATGAACATGGCATCTTTCTCATTATTAAGTAGTTCTTTATCTCCACATGATTAGTGATTTTCAGCATACAGATATTGCATAATTATTTAAAAATTTATCCTTAATTATATATTTCTTGGTGTTATTGTAAATTCCCACTAGTATAAAGAAATCGTTAATTTTTTGCATATTTGCCTTATATCCTATGATCTTGATAAATTCATTTATTACTTCTGAAATACTTGAAGAGTCACTAGAATTTTCTACATACCTGATCATGTTTTGTGTAAATGAACCCTGTTTAATTTCTTTCTTTCCAAGATTTATTATTTATTTCTTTTATTCCTTACAACACTGTTCTAGTTTGCTAGCTGCTGGAATGTAGTATACCAGACATAGAAAGGCTTTTAAAAAGGGCAATTTAATAAGTTACAAATTTACAGTTCTATAGCCAAGAAAACTCCCAATTAAAACAAGTCTATAGAAATGTCCAATCTAAGGCATCCAGGGAAAGATACTTAGGTTCAAGAAGGTCGATGATGTTCAGGGTTTCTCTCTCGGCTGGAAGGGCACATGGCGAAGTCTGCTAGCTTTCTCTTCTGGCTCCTTGTTTCATGAAGCTCCCCAGGAGGCGTTTTCCTTCTTTATCTTCAAAAGTCCCTCGCTGGTGGCCTCTCTGCTTTGTGGCTCTGCAGCATTCTCTGCTCCCTTAGAGTCTCCAAACATCACTGGCTGGTGCATTCTATGGTTCTCTTGGCCTCGCGACTCTGCTTGGCTCTGCTGTGGCTTTCTCGTCATTTGCAAAAGGCAACTCTTTCCAAATGCGTCCTTTTTTTCAGGATCCCAGTAAACTAATCAAGACCCACCTGGAATGGGTGGAGACCCATCTCTACCTAATCAAGTTTAAACCAGTTGTCTGAGTCACATCTCCATGGAGATAAGCTGATTAAAGTTTCCAAATACAATACTGAATAGGGACTAGAGAAATCTTGCTCCCACAAGGTTGATAAGGATTAAAGCGCTTTCCCAGGCTACATAAATCTTCTCAAACGGCGCAAACACTGACTAGGGGCACCAGTACAATGTTAATAGAACTGGTTTGAGTGGCCATCATTTCCTTGTTCCATTCTTATCCTAGAGGAATAACATGCAAGTTTTTATTAATAAGTGTGTATTAATGTGAAGAAGTTTTCTTCTTTTCCTAATTTCTGAAGAGTTCAATCATGACAGATATTATTTTTTCAAATGACTTTTCTCATAATTTTCAAATGTTTTCCTCTTTATTCTGTTAATATGTTGAACTGCAATGATTTTCAAATGTAAAATGTAATTTAAATTTCTAGGGTAAAGACCCCTTTGTGATGATGTATCATCCTTGTATATTTTGCCAAACTGAAATAACCTAAGATTCATTATTTATCTTATAGACTACTTTACTAAGATTGATTTACTGTCAAATCCTGAGGAAAATGGAAGCACTAATTGTACATATAATTGACATCTCTTTAATAGTAATGCAATTGCATTTTCCTTCATTTAAAAATGGTGTTGGGTGGGCAACGGTGGCTCAGTGGCAGAGTTCTCGCCTGCCAAGCTGGAGACTCGAGTTCACTTCCCGAGCCTGCCCATGTCAAAAAAAAAAAAAAAAAAAAAGGTGTTCATGTTTATTTCCAAAGAACAGAATTATTTTTACACAGCTCATACTAAGTCATTGTTCCTAAACTTCTCAGTTGTGATACTACTTGGTCAACAGATTTTCTTTTTTATATCTCCTATGTGCTTTCCACTGATGGGGAGTCATAGAGGACCCACAGGAACTAGGCAGAGAGAGAGTTCACTAGAAACTGGTAAATGTTTGAATGTGACCTAGCCTGTCAAAATGGAAAGAATCTAAAACTGGATTTGAGGAATTTTGGAACTGTACATGAATAATAGATCAGGCAGAGCATGGCTGTCTAACTTTGTGAAAGTTACTGGATTACTTTCAGACTCCCCTATATAAAGACTCTGATCCTTTTGTTTCATAATTGTGAAGGCTAGAAATAATATTTAATGTTTAGAACAATGTCTAACGTTTAAGAGGGATTTTCTAAGTGGTAACTCTACTTGATTCGATATATAATAAATAAATTATGGGGAAAAGAATTTGGATCATGGCTCAAACATTAAAGCAAAACTAATTGCTATGAGGAACCTTTTATTTTGTCCTATATATAATAATATTTAGGTTTTAACTGGCCCACTTTGGAATTTTTAGAAGCAAATCATAGGGCAAATGAAATGTAAATTTTTTGAAAAATGTTCTATTGCACAAGACATTTTTAAATCAGTTTTTCCACCATGATAGTATATAAGCAAAAAATATTCTAGTGTCATCAGTGTTTCCAAGTTTTTATATCAATCGTTTGCTATAATTATTTTTGAAGTGTCTATTTTATCATTTTGTTTTTCCTTTATTCATTGTACATAGATCAGAATATGTTGAAATTTTCTTTATCATTATTTGTCAAGAGCTTCATTATTTGAACAGTTGTCTAAAATTTTCAGGCAATAAAATATTTCAATTTTATGTATTTATCATTAAGTTGGAGAGATTTCATTATTTTATAATGCTACTGATAAAATCTTTATCACTAAGGTATGAGATTAATCTTACACAATGAAGGCTATATAAGAGGGCACTAATTTTATAAGTGGCTGGTTCATTCATGCATATTTTCATGTTACAATTTAATTTTTCTTTCAACACAAACGGTAAGTATAGAGCTCAGATAAAGGGATCTCATTGTCCTATCTACAAATGTAAGTGCATCAGGTAAATACTAGTGATGGCATTCTGTAAAATGCATTACTAGTAAACAACTCAAAATCTTGCTGTCGTTCTCAAGTCTCTTTCAAGAAAGAGATATTACATCAGTTTCGGATTGTATTCAGACACTCATATTATGAGTGTAGTGATTTCACAATATATAAAGTTATTTTATTTGTGTAACCAGAAATCCAGAAGGCTGTCTATAGACTTTCACTGCATCATCCTTTCTTGTGGCTGATGTCATCACTGCTGCTCCTTAGTCACAAATTATCTGCTGCAACTCCAGCCTCCAGTCCATGTTCCAGATCGTAAGAAAAAAGAAGTGACAAGAGGCAAAGATGGACCACTGTAGCCTTCCGTAAGGTCACATCAGCCATAACTATCTCCCCTAGATGCAGGGGAAGCTGGGAAATAGAATGTTTTAGCTACGTATTCTTCCATCTTCAAAAAAACTGGGATTTTTTTTTTTTTAATAAAGAAGGCATGAAAGGGCATTGGGTGGACAACTAGCAATATCTAGTCTGCCACATCAAGTAAAGGAATTCAAGCGTGGTTATTTCCATATGATCCTTATCAGGAGGCTGGACCAGCATGAACAGTTGCTGATGCTGAAGTTCTCAGAGAAAATCCCTGGATTCACTAAAGGCCATTTGGTTTTGAAAACATGAGGTATTATTTTCATTTTAGGATTTTATCAATATTTTGACCAATATGTTTGTAACTACTTTTCTACCGGTCTACCGATCTACAAACTTGTACTGGTCTACTCTCTACTCGTGACTACTAACTATACCCACTGACATCTCACTGTAATAATAGTCTGTAAGATATGGTGGCTCCTGTAAGGTATATATGTCGCCAAATAATGCTGAGATTTATTTACATTATCTTATTTTGCTGATGAGGAAACATGTCATTTTACAATATTTCTCACCTAATAAGTAAGAAATATGAATTGAACCCAACTTGAGCTTTTCTATTTTTAATGAGTGTGTGGATTCTGCATGGTTCTTGCTACAAATGAGGAGTCTAAACCTTTACTTCCAGAAATACAAATTCAGTATATCTGCAATGAAGCTGTGAAATCTGCATTTAAATAATTTTAATAAGTACTATAGGTGAGTTCTGTTGCAAGAGGTCCATAAATCTTATTTTATAAACCAGGCAATTTGATGTTAAAATTAAAGTTCTTTAAGACTATTATCTCCCATAGGGGTGTATGAAGAACATACACTTCAAATGCTTACTACTTCAAAAATATGAGACTGCTCCCTTTTCTAATTCATGATGAAATAAGCAAAATATATGTGCATCTAGGTTCAAATCTACACCTTTATTCCTGCTGTCATGACACAAGTCAGGCCCTAGTTAGCGTTTACCTAGATTTTTGCAAAGGTTATCAATTGCTTCCCTGATTTCCTTACGATTTATAAAGTAAATGTCAATAGATTCAGCTAGTTGGAAGAAAGTTTAGAGAGCATAAGATTATGTTACATCGTGTTATAGAAGAAAGAGCTTCACAAACAGCAGATAAAGGGTTTTCCCCAAACCAGAGCTCTGGTATGTGGTAGAACTAAAATTTGTAGAATTGAAGTAAAGCGTAAGCTGAGTGATTCAGCTCAATTTTCAACATTGAGTGTATCAGATTTATAGTATGAAATATTTAGACAAGTATGTGAGATTGGAAAAGAGAAAGAAGATGAAGTGAAGAAACAGAGCCGCATAGTAGAAGGATTAAAGCCTTTAAAAGAAAACTCAACCTGGTGAAGCTTCTGATTGCAAGTGAAAGAATCTAAGCAAACTTCCAGAATCCTCAGGGTGGGAATTATAACTTACCTCACAAAAGCCCTGGTTCCAAGAAGTAGAACATTCTCAGCAACCCAAATCCACTTTGTTATGCAGAACGTAGATTATCTGGCTGCGGTTCTATAGGGTTCCTTACGCTGAACTCAAGGGTTAACTAGTCTTCCCCACCCAGTCCCAGCAGCCCCAGACAAGGGCAGGTGTCCAAACCTGGACACAGAGCCCCACTTGTGGCAATTACTTATTATAACTCACTCTTGTCATCACTGTAGAACTAAACTGCTGTTAGCTTACTTGGACTAGGAAATGCTGATGGTAAATACAGTAGGGTGGCCTTACAAAGTCCAGCAGAAGTGAGAGGTGCTTATTTTATGTTGAGTAAATAGGCTCAAAGTGCATGGGGATGAGAGGCTTAAGATACATCAAACAGGCATACACTTTCTTTTCTATGGCTGACTTCTTGCTTAATAGGGAAATAAATTTTGAATAGATATTATGTGATTTACTTATCCTGATACAAGAACAGTTTACTTTGTTCTGGGGTTAAGGCAATAATATCTATAATAATAATGCCAATAATAATAATAGATGTTATTATATGTAAACTTTTTTTTGGCTCAGCAACTCTATAGGAACCTAATCTGAGAAATTAGTAATGGATATATGAAAATATTTGAATACTATATTCCTAACAGCTTATTTGAAGTATCAGAAATTAATTAGCTTCAAGGAGGAGGAGGTATCAAATATTAAGGAACATTAAGACAATATAACCTAGCTGGTCATCAAAAGTAATATATTCTTCAAGATGCTCTGACATTTTAATGAAAAAATTTCCCAGGAAAATGAATTCTTAAAGACAGTAGGAAAATTTAATTTTTAAGGTTGAAGTCATACTTCACCAAGATAATATAATAGTTATAATTCTGTTTGACTCTATCTAACATAACAGGAAAAGACAAAAAGGAAATCTCCAAGAAACACAAGAAAAACTGAATATAGACCCAATGATATAAGAGTTTTTCATATGCATTTTGCAGAAGTTTTCAGATTCAGAATAACAGGTAAAGATCGGAAAAAATATAATAAGGACATCTGAGAGAGAGAGAGAGGGCTTTGTATCCTAAAAATAAAAAATTGCATTTCTAGTCATGTCCATTCCATATTTACAAAATTTGCTGATATATATATTTTTGCTCATTGTGAGATATAGTTACTCTTGATATAAAATTATAGTTTACTTTTTTGTCACCATCTTGAATTATCACTGTATTCTGGCTTGCACACTACTTCTGAGAAGTTAGTTTTCTGTTTGTCACTTTTTTTTAGTAATCTCCTTTTGTTCTAGAAACTTTAAGATTTCTCTTTGTCTACTGCATTCTGCAATTATGCATAATGTCTGCATAATACTTTTCTTTTTAATTTATGTTGCTAGGTATCTACTGAGTCTCTTGAATCTAAGGACTGTTGTCTTTTATCAATTCTGGGAAATTCACAGCCATTATAATAATATCTCTTCCCCATGTTCTCTACTACTTCTTTCTGGAATTTTGATATTTAAAGGATACTTTGATGTAATTAGTTAAGAATCATGAGACGAAGAGGTTATTCTGGATTAACCAGGTGGGCTCAAAGTAATTGCAAAATTCCTTATAAGAAGGGTAGTAGGTGAGTGGGGAGAGAAGATGTTATGCTGATGGATTTGAATACAGAAAAAGGGAGAACTATCAAGGAATACAGATGGCTTCTAGAAGCTGGAAAGAGCAAGGAAACCAACTTTCCCATAGATCCTCCAAAGGAACACAGGCCTACAGACAAATTGATTTTAGACTTCTGACCCCCAGAAATATATGATAGTAATGTTTTGCTGTTCTACACCAGTAAATTTCTGGTAATTTGTTATAGCAACAATGGAGCAATAATAATAGATTTTTATTTCAATTGATATATATTCACGGTTCTTCTGGTTGGCTATTATAAATAATGCTGCCAGGAACATTCATGTAGATGTTTCTGGGTGGACATGGGTTTACAACTCTCTTGGGTATATACACCTAAGTGTAGAATTGCTGGGTCATGTGATACCTCCATACTGAACATTTCAGGAATTGCCACACTGTTTTCATAGAGTAGCTGTCCCTTTTTACACTCCCACGTATAATGTATAAGGTTTATTGTCTCTTTTGACTTTAGCCATCCTAGTGGGTACGAGTGGTTTTATCCCACTAAGATAAAATCACATTGTGGTTTTAAGTCATATCTCCATAGTAACTAACGACAGTGAGTATTGCTTCCCATGCTTATTGGCCATTTATAGATCATAATTGGAGAATTTGTTATTCAAACCATTGCTTATCTTTTAATTTGTTATTGATCTTTTTATTGTGGTGTTGTATGAGTTCATTATATTATGTTACAAGGCCTTTATTAGATAGATGATTTTCTAACATTTCATCCCAGACTTTGGCTTGTGTTTTCACTTTCTTGATGACATCCTGAGACACAACATTTTTAGAGGAATTTTGATGTCTTCCAGTGTACCCATTTATTTCTTTTTCTTTTACATGTTTGATGTCATATATAAGAAATCATTGCCTAATATAAATCACAAACACCCTTTATTTCTTCTAAAGGCTTTTTAGTTATAGCTCTTACATTTAAATCTATAGCCAATTTTCAGGTAATTTTGAGTGTGAGGTAAGCATCTGGCTTCCTTTTTTTTTGCATGTGACTGTTTAGTTTTCCCAGCACCATTTGTTGAAAAGAAAGTTCTTTCTTTCTTTAATTATCTTTACACCTTGTCAAATACCAAATAACTATGAATGAAAGAGTTTATTTCTGGACTCTAAATTCTTTCAATGTTCTGAATTTTCTAAATAATTGCTTTTGCGTTACTGGTTTATTTTGCCTCACCAAATGCCCTATGGCTTCACTCACAGTGTTGCCTCACGACTTCTTTCCTTTTTGTAGCAGCACAATGTTCGAATATGAGAAAAAAAGTAATAATAAAAAATGCATTGTTGTCTTTTATAATTAACTATACTGGTATTTTTTATTCATGTAAATTCATGCTATTGTCCACTGCCCTCTAATTTCAACCTGAAAGATATCCTTTATTATTGTAGGGAAGCTCTATAATCATCAAATTTCCTTAATAGTTGTTTATCTGGTTATATTTCAATTTCTCTTTTAATTTTTAAGGATAGTTTTTCTGAATTTAGATTTCTTGGTGTTCTAGTTTGCTAGCTGCTGGAATGCAACACACCAGAGATGGATTGGCTTTTAATAAAAAGGGACTTATTTAGTTAATGTATAGTTCTTCAGAGGAAAGGCAGCTAACTTTCAACTGAGGTTCTTTCTTACTTGGGAAGGCACAGGGTAGTCTCTGCTGGCCTTCTCTCCAGGTCTCTGGGTTCCAACAACTTTCCCTGGGGTGATTTCTTTCTGTATCTCCAAAGGCCTGGGCTGAGCTGTGAGTGCTAAGATGAGGTATGCTGAGCTGCTTGGGCTGTGCTACGCTGAGTCTCTCATTTAAGCACCAGCCAATTAAGTCAAACATCATTCATTGCAGCAGGCACGTCTCCTAGCCGACTGCAGATGAAATGAGCAACAGATGAGGTTCATGTACCATTGGCTCATGTCCACAGCAACAGAAGTAGGTACCTTCACCTGGCCAAGCTGACACCTGAATCTAACCACCACGCTTGGTTTACCAGCTTTTCATTTCATCGTTTTGAATATGTAGTCCCACTGTCTTCTGATCTCTGCAGTTTCTGATAGGAAGCTCTCTCTTAGCTTTTACTCTTTGAAGTTCATTGAGTTTCTAGAATGTATAGGTTCTTTTTTCATCAATTTTGAGAATTGGGGGCAATTACTTCTTCAAAAATTCTTTGTCCTTTACTCTCTTTTGTTCCTATCATAGATTGGTCTGTGAGATTTTTCCACAGGTCCCTAATGCCCTGTTCATTTTTCTTCATCATCCTTAGGCTAAATACTCTAAATTGAGTTATTTTTAAGTTCACTGAATTTTTTTCTTCTGGTTCAAATCTCATCCTTTCGAGCAATTTTTCATTTCAGTTATTGTACTTGTCTACTCCAGAGTTTCTATTTGGTTCTTTTAAAATTATTTTCTACTGGTTGGTACTCTTTCTTATGCTTTTCTTTAATTCTTTAGACATGGTTTCCTTTAGTTCTTTGAATGTATCTATAAGTGCTTTGAAGTATTTTTCTAGTAGGTCTATCATCTGAGCTCCTTAGGGACAGTTACTACAGACTGCTTTCCTTCCCTGTGTTTAAGTCATGCATTCTTTTTGTCTTTGTTTTCTATTTATTAAAACTGGACATATTTAAGAATATAATTAAAAATGCAATTCTGAATATGCTTGGCTTCCACCTTAGGGTTTTTTTCCTGTACTAAATATGTAAAGTGTGTATTCTTTTTGGTTTGTTTTTGGCGTGAGCAGGCACCAGGAAATGAACCCCAGTCTCCAGCATGGCAGGCGAGGATTCTGTCACTGAGCCACCATTGCACTGCCCTGTATTCTTTATAGTCTAGAAATACCAAAGTCTTAGCCTTGTTAGCCTAATGGTCAGCTAATGATTGTGTGGAGACTTCCTTAAATATATTGAGTTATTAAGCCTTTCCAGCCTTTACTGAGGACCTCTGGCTCCTTCTGGGAGGCATGCCTTCAATATTCAACTGGCTTACAACTCTGCTTTAGCTTTTGCTTCCTGCTGATATGCAGCCTCAACATCAGCCAGTAGAGAGACGGGACCTTCTTAAGTCTTCTCCTGGGAATTTGCATAGTTCCTACATATGTCTGATGTTCTGAAGTCCTAGGAATTTGTCAGGTCTTTTCAAAGTCTCCTATGGACATCTCTCACCCAATATTTTCCTCTTAAGCTTTTGGTTCTACTCTTGTTGCCTCCAGTGGTATCAGAACTTCAGGTTATAAGGATGTTAAATGAATGTTACTGGTTCTTCCAGACAAATACACTGGGTATAGGAATCTTCATAATACAAGTAATCTGAGTCATTTCAAATAAAGGCAATTCCTCTGATTGGGGCATTTCCATGGAGCTTCCAGATAGGGCATAAAGTGACAATTATCTGGGATGTAACTTTTTGGAAGCTCCAAATCCATTCTTCCTCATCCAGTTGCTGCTAGGCTACTGACTTCACAGCTGCCGTGGCTCTGATGCCCTTAGTTTCAAGGCTCCACCAGAAGAAAATGGGAATAGTCATGCTAAAATGCCAGAATTTCATTGTTCTTACCATGATTTGGCATTTTTCTTTCTTGAATAAATCTCTTCAGACAACCTTTGATAATTTCTAGAGTCTGAAAAAGTTGATTGCCAGTAAGCTCATTGCTTTCAAAGGGGCACAGATTTTCAGACCTGATACCTTACCACTTCAGAAATGTTTCCCTTGGTATTCTCTCTTTTTTGGGGGGCGGAGAGGGGGGTTAAATAACACTTTTTTATTATAGAAGTTGTAGATTTACAGGAAATCATGCAGAAAGTATAGAATTCCTATAGAGCTCTCCACCTACTTTTCCATATTAACATTTTTCATTCTTCTGGTACTTTTGTTACAATCAATGAAAAAATACTATTATACCATACTAGCATATATTTTACAATAGGGTCCAATGTTTGTGTCATGCAGTTCTATGATGCTGCTTTTTTTAAAAATTTTTATTCTGCTAACATATATGACCTAAAATTTCCCATTTTACCTCCTTTCAAATGTAAAAATAAGTGGTGTTAATTGCATTTGATGTTTCATTATTACCATCCATTACCAAAACCTTTCCATTTGATTTTAATAGTTTTAATAGTTTGTATTGGTTCTTCTTTAGGTTTGTTTTATTGCCTTCCTTAATCTTTGCCAAGTTATTTCCCTTCAAAGCCTTCCAAGGTTCTACCTTTAAAAGTATAACTAATCTGTCCAATGCTTCACTCCTGCTTTCCAAGTACCCAAACATGTTTATTACTGGGATGTACACTTCCTAAGTTGGATATAGAACCTTTTTTCCTGAGAATACGCTGGATGATGAAGTCTCTCTAGCAGCTATAGCTTATAAGAATAAATTATAATAAAGGATTTAGTTCCATACTATATCTGTCAGTTACCTTATATTGTGCATAAATAGATAGACACACACACATGCACACTTTTGTCATTTCAGGCCCTTTCTGAATTTATCAGATCTATTTTATTGCAACAGTAAAACCAAGACAATTTTAAGTGGCAGGGTAGAGGGGAGAGGCAACATTGTTCTCAGGTAATAACAATCCCAGATAGTACAGTGTCTATTCTTACTAGAATATTCCCGACTTTACTTAGTCGAAAAATATAATAAAAAATCGAATAATATTTGAAATTAATATGTTATTATATTATTTATAATGGCAGACATATATATTTGAAATGCATTTAAGATATTTTTTATCCTGTTTAGAAACTATAAACTTGCTGAGCTTAAAGTTTGGACCATTTTCTGCAAATCTATTTTAGCCCAAGTTTGGTGTTTTTTTGTTTTTTTTTTTTTTATTCCGCAAATTTGGAGCTGATGTTATTATTAGAAAACAGTACAGCAGAAGACTTTTACAATGAGAAATTCTTCCACTTTTGACCTATGAAATTTCAGATTTGGAGAAGGACATTAGAAACCATCTAATCATGAGTTCACAGCATGGAATGCATACAATGATTGATGCACATAGAATCAAAGATCTTTGTAGGCACTGAGTACTGATCGGATTATATGCATCCCAAAATATAACTTAAAATGAAACAAGACTTACCTATAAAATATATAGAAAGAGACTCACATATGTTTTTCCAAGATGACTATTTGAAAACTATATGAACAGTTTTCCTATGTTGATTTGAGACTATAAAATACATGGAAATAAAATCCTATTTTTTTCTCAAGGTAACCATTTGAAAGCATTTTCTGAAATGACATATCTCAAATTCAGTACAAATATTTTGTTGTGCCTCTGAAAATTCTCAGCCTGTCCATTGTAATGTTCAGCCTTGCATATAGAAGATGATTTTTGACACAGTAAGATGAATTCGGTGGCATGTAGATATGGCATTTATTTCCGTCAAATCATATCATTAAAAATATTTACTTTTATTTGACTCTCCATATTTATGGTTTCTTAAAACAAAAGCTTCCATTTGATGCTATTATACCTTTAAAATCTTTCTAAAACCTATTTATCTCTTTCTAAAAAGAGAATGCATGATTAAATTTCTAAGCTTTTGGCAATCAAGAATGCAATGCCATTATTTTGTTTTCATTAGATTATTTCTATCATTAATTATTATAAGACTTTCTTCTAAACTGCATTTAAGTAAAGTAGTGAATATTCTTTAATAATAGTCTGCTTAAAATAGTATTGTAGGCAATGCAAGAGTAGTTCAGTGTTAGAATTCTCACCTGTCAAGCCGGAGACCAGGGTTCAATTCTTAGAGCCTGCACATGCCAAAAAAATAAATGTATTTCAAGTTGTAATACTGAAATCAGAAAAACAATCATTGATTTTACATAGATCAGGGGTTGAGAAGCTTTTTCCTTAAATGGCTAAATAGTAAATATTGTAGTTTTATGGACTATATAGTCTCTATTGCAATTACTCAACTCTGCCATGAAAGTAGGAAAGCACCCATAGACAATATATAAATGAATAAGTGTGATTGTTCCAATAAAACTTATTTTCGGAATGGATTGAGTTTAACCCCATAGTTTGCTGATCCCTGCTGTAAATGAAAGAATAGCAGACAGAGAAAATATGGGGTCCTTCAAACATAACCAACTGGTTAATAATTAAACCAGGACTCATATTCCTAAACAAGCATTTTATTCTGTGGTACCTCATACCAGAAAGCATTTTTCCCTAGGATTTCTTCTGTTTTGCTAAAGCAGTTATTTTCCTTAATAATAATAAATTTACATTTATTAATAATAAAATAAATGTAAATGTATTTTACATTTATTACATCTTTATATATAATATATATTGGGGAGGATTGATTTGGCTTAGGGTTTAAACTTTATTTTAATTAAAAACTTTTGGATACATTAGCAAATTATTATTATATCTAATTATATGAATTATTGGTTCTAGGCCCACTGATAATTATCATGTATTAATAGCAAACATAAACATGAAAATTGGAATTATTGGAATCATGTGTTTAACAAAAAATATATAGATAGGTGGTTTGCAAAGATTAATATAATAAAATGTAGCTTAAAATATAAGGCACTTAAAATACATACTTGTGTCTCTGAAAAAAATCACACTAGAAAACTGTATTTCTGATAACCTATCTTTGAAATGGTAATTTAGCTTTTTTGCATAGAAGATTAAGTTGCTCATTAATTGGGGTCACAGGAAAGCTATTAACACCATATCAAATTTGGTTATAGTTTCCATTCAAATTCCCCCATGACTTGACATAAGTTTAAAGATTAAAAACACTATTTTCCATCTATTAGTTGCTAAAGTTGTCATCATTATAGAAGTAAATGAACTCATTTTATTTACTTCAACCACCTGTCCTCAAACAAAACTTTGCTACATGTTTATCATTTGGCTGATGACATAGCCCTTTCATTTCTACCTCTGAGGAGTACTTAATTATTGAATCTCAATTTAAAAATAAATCTAGTATATGCAATTGTATTATCTTTCTTTTTTAAGAAGGTCCTGTGTTCCAGTTGATTGTGATTTGAAGAGCTCTCAGCTCCCTTTATTAAAATTAAGGGAGCATGCTTACCATATTTAAAAAGAGAAAGGTACCATTTTATTAATGAATACTTAGTCTTTGAACTCTGATGAAAAGTTCCCCAGCTCTGTTTGGTGTATACTTTTATGGGTTTGATAAACATGTATGAATCATTTTTATCATTGTGAACTAACTTAACGTAATCATTCTGTGGTTGGTGTATAAAAATATATTGGTCAGAAAACAATTGGGCTTTTTTCGAGTTTTGATAAGCTTTTTTAGGATATTGTTCTAGTTTGCTAGCTGTTGGAATGCAATATACCAGAAATAAAATGGTTTTTAAAAGGGACAATTTAATGAGTTGCTGGTTTTTGGTTCTAAGCCCCAGAAAATGTCCCAATTAAAACAAGTCTATAGAAATGTCCAGTCAAAAGCATCCATCTAGGGAAAGATACCTTGGTTCAAGAAGGCCGATGAAGTTCAGGGTCTCTCTCTCAAGTGAGAAGGCACATGGCAAACACAGTCAGGGCTTCTCTCTCATCTGGAAGGGCACATGGTGAATACGGTGTCATCTGTAGCTCTCTCTCCTGGCTTCCGGTTTCATGAAGCTCCCCGTGAGGCGTTTTCCTTCTTCATCTCCAAAGGTCACTGGCTGGCAGACTCTCTGCTTTGTGGTGCTGAAGCATTCTCTGCTCTCTCTGAATCTCTCATTCTCCAAAATATTTCCTCTTTTATGGGACTCCAATAGACCAATCAAGACCCACCCAAAGGGGTGGAGACATGTCATCACCTAATCCCGTTTAACAACCACTCCTGACTATATCACATCATCCAGGGACATGTTCTGATTACAGTTTCAAACATAGAGTACTGAATAGAGATTATTCTACTTTTATGAAATAATATTTTGATTAAAACATGGCTTTTCTAAGGGGTATACTTCCTTTCAAACCAGCACAGATACACAGGTATAAATTTTTATGTTCTTCATATTCAAGTTTCCGAAACTCTTGAGGTTTTTGTATATCTTTGGAAACCTCATCAGAGTCATCATAAGAATGAGGCCATTCCAAATTTATGATGACTTGTTTTCTAATATCTATTTGCGTATTCATTATTTATAATACACGTTCCCATAGAAATATATTATGATGAGAAATTTGTTTTTAAGACTAGTACAAATATAATTATTTAACCAATAAATTTGGTAATCCATATTATAATTGTACTGTAACAATTAACCACTACATATAACAGATTTTTCCTCTGTGGGAAAAATGTTTCAGTTTCTAATTATTCATTCTGTCAAGCTGTGTCCTAATATGAATATTTATTTTCAAATATATTGAATCCAAATATGTAGAAATATCTAACTGCTATTTCTTAAAGTATGGCTCATAACCAATAAGTTGATCACAAAATCAATTTAGCAGGCTGCCACCATTTATTTAATGAGGGTAGAATGCGATGGAAAAGACGCATTTTAGTTCAATTATATGCATAAAGAAATATATTTATGGTCATTCTGGGTATGTTAAATAGCAATGTAAAATGTATTTCTGTGGGTTGCAAAATTAAAAATTAAAAATCACAATACACTCAAGATGACTGGATTTTTTGCGTTTGTTCCAGGTACATTTTGCTATAGAATAGACATAAACAGTGTGCAGGCAAAATGTTCCTAAAACTAAAATGATAATGTTTTTATGGTCTTAGTAGATGTTTATTTAATCAATACACAGGCATTGCTAGACAAAGTGAAGTGTGTAAGTGATATCAACTTATCTATTCATTTACATTTAAATGCTATCATAAGAAATATCATTTGGGCCTCAGGATTGTCCACGTTGAAACTCTTCTTTAAAGAAATCCACTGAATAATTGCTGAGTGGGTGGGGAAGATTGGAATGCACTCGGTACCTCATCTGTTTAACCTTGATTGCCCTCCTTATGAAAGGGGAACATGCAATGTAAGTTCATAATTCACTCAAGAAATTAATTTAGACCCTACCATGTGTTTAGTGCTGAGCTAGACAATAGAGGTTTTGAACTTCATGGAACTTATTTTGTAATAGACAGAGGCCAACCATAGATACAAATAATTAAATATGCTTGACTGAAGTAGTAACAGATTCTAGAAAAGAAATTTAAAGGGTATGTGATGGTGTTTGAGGGGCAGGGCAGTTTTAGATAGTTCTGCCAGGCATGCAGTCTCTGTGGAGGCAAGTCTGACCTTAGCTCTGAATAATGAGAAGATACAAATCTCGCAAAGGTTAGGAGCATAGAAAGTAAGTATAAGAGCCCCAAGGTGGGAATGCAAAGGAGCCAACTATATGAAGAGGAAGGTGATAAATAGGAGATGGTAAAAAAGGTGGTAGCATAACATTGTGAATGTAATTAACAGCACTTAATTATAAATTTGAGTGTGGTTAAGAGGGGAAATTTTTAGTTTGTATATATGCTAGTAGAATATTTTTTTAAGAAAGACAATACACCACAGTGGACCCAAATGTAAACCATGGACTATAGTCATTAATACATTTATAATCATATTCGTTCGTCAGTTGTAGCAAACATACAACACTAATGCAAGGTTTTAATAATAGGGGGAATATGGGAACTGTATTTTCTGCATGATTTTTCTGTAAATTTATAGCTGTTCTTATGAAATTAAAAAATGAGAAGATGTAAAAGAAAACAGCTTCCAGATCAGTCAGCATGCTTTAGGTCAAGGTACTGAGTTTGGATTTTAATCCTATTCATTAGGAAGCAAATGAATAAAATAGAGAAATAATATGAGTAGCTTTCCATTTTGAGAGGAATATTGTGTCTTCTGTGTGGCACTTGAATGTACAGAAATAAAAGTGGAATCAGGGAATCGTTTAGATGGTATTGCTATACTTGCTGGAATCCGTTTTAGTTTTCCTTGGCTGGTCAAGCAAATACCATGCAATGGGTTGAATTAAATGTCGAGAATTTTTAAATTAGTTCATGGTTTTAATGCTCATCCAAATCAGGGCATCATGAAATGATGCTTTTTTCTGGAAGACTGGCATTCTGGGGCTGGCTGCCAGTGACCCTTCATCCTGGGTTCCTGTCACGTAGCATGCACTTGGTGGCCTCTCCCTTCTCTTGTTAGTTCTATTGACCTTCAGTTTCTTGCTTCCAGTGGCTTTCTCTAGATATCCATATATGAATTTCATTCCACTTATAAAGGACTCCTGTAATGGGGTTAGAATTCGAATTGATTGAGTTGGGCCGTGACTTAACTGAAGAAACCATATCAAAAAAAGTCCTACTTACAATGGGTTCACATGCACAGGAATTAATCAAATATAAAAACACGTTTTTTGCAGGTGCATACAGCTCCAAAACAACACATAAGATTATGTTGGATTAAAATGTGGCTACTTGTTTACTTCTGAAATACACATTAAAGGTAGTCACATGTTGGATGTGGTTGCTATAACACCATTCAAACTTAATAATTAAGTCTCTAAATTTGACCAGAAATTTCACTTGTATTCCTTATAACAACATTTTCTGAAATCAGGCCCTCATCACTATCAGAATGACACATTACATTGAAGTACAGTATATTTAAAGTCTTCCTGAAAGTTAATGCCTGATAGCCAATGTCCATTTTTGTAATAAATATTAAAAAAAAAAAAAAAACACCACAAACAACTTAAAGGCAAGTAGGGAAAAATAAGTTTGGGACTCACACCTTATGGAGAGAAAATCCTATTACTATTTCAGAACAGAGAAAACCCTCGGTAGAAGTGGTCTTTAGATAGTGTGAGTTCATTGTCCCCAAAGAATAGTTTAAAACAATATGTATTAGAACTTTGCTTTTACGTTCTGGAAGTGAAGCCTACGGATTTATTTCAAGAGCTCTCAATTCTTACTAGAGATTTATAAAGAGTGAATTTCTTTTTAAGTTGAATAACTTATAAGTAATTTTATAGGCTATAGAAAGCAAACATGTAATAAATACTGAGATTTTATACTTAATTAGGAAGACAGTGTTACTTTTAATTCATTCAGCAAATATCTAGTGAACATATATTGAGAATATGTTTAATATTTATTGGCTTACCATGTTCCATTGTATATTCTTAAGATACAATGATGAACAAAAATCATCTTGCTCACAGTATGAAAACCATTTACATTAAGCTGTGCATAGGAGGCAGGACTTGAACTGTTCCTTAGTCCCTGTTTTTCTGACAATAAAATTCCTTCAATTCTTATTGTTCTATTTTCACTTGCATGAAGCACCAAGTTTAATGCTTGATCTATTATTCTCCTCCATGATTTTAATTTTAATATCTATGCTTATCATTTTAGTACAACAAGAAGTTAGCAACAAATTAAGTTTCTCAGAGTGTGGTCCACAAACCACCTATAAAGAAGTACTTGTAGACTGGCTAAATATTTGGATCCTATGTCCCACCCAGATTCTAAATTACAATCTCTGCACCTAAAATGCTGACCCTGATGTTTCAAATCAGATTCTGAAGAGCACAAATGTTTGAGAACAACTGACCAGAAGGTATCTGTATGCTTATCAAAATAGGGAAAGCAACTTGAATGCTAAAGCAGAGTTAGAATTTTCCATAAAATTTGCAGCATTTCAGTAGCCCAGTAATTTATCCCAGAACAAACAAAGTTCTCCTTCAAACTAGATCTTCTAGGGAGTATGATGTTTATATCCACTTTTTTCATAAGAGTCAATGGCATTATTGATAATGGGAAATTAAGTCCATCAACCATGAATGGGCTCAAGGCTGTACCCACACCTGTCTCATTTTCTCATCTAACAAATGTATATGTATAAATGCCTATTAAGCTCTCTAGATGCTCTTCCACAGAAACTTTAAAATAAGTATGAGGAGCCGTGAACACCTGTGCTCAATACATTGCCATCAGGGTTTCAAGAACTGAGATTGTTTTTATGAACTTCTAGCATTAAGATTTTTAAAGGTGAATTTGGTGAAAGATGCCATCTTTTTCATCTTAAAGTCTGACAGCTGGCAAACAAAAGACATTAAAAGGATTCAAGCTCAAACATTAAAGGCTTCTCAATCTAGCCATATTTAATAAACTACTCTTAATTGTCACTGTACTTGATTTACTTTTTCCATCTCACAGAGGTCTGCCTCTTTAAACTTCCTATAAATCCTGAGAAATAAATAATTAAAAATATTAACTCCCAGGTGTCCACAATGAAACAGAAGCATTATGAAGTAGGGATGGAGTTCATAAACTCATTACACTACTGGGTTGGGAGCCTGGTGGGACATATAAGCCTTGAAGAATATGTAGGGGTTATATATGCAGAGGGAAGAAGAAAAAGTATGCAACATGATGTTAACAGTACAAAATTGTGAATTAATTGTGAAAGTTTTTGTTGAAATAATGGGCTTTATGGCTGGCTATCTTAATTATAGCAAAGATACTATTTTCAAAAATAATATTTATGTAAGTTACCCTTTTGCATATCTACTTATACAGATTCATTCCACAGCAGAAGCCCTAGAATGCTCCAGATGTTGAGAGCTGCCTTTCTTAGGTGTGTGAAAATGAAAAATCAAAGCTCGTACCCATTAGAATTTGTCTCTCTCTGTACTATACCTGCTCTCAGCCTAGAGCATCTGAAATCCAATTGTTTGTTTTTATTCAGTAATCAGATTTTGGAAAAAAATGAAGTCATAGTGTTCAAACTTATTGAAAACAAACAGCCACCTTAATTTTCAAAGAGAAGGATGGTTGCTCAGCAGACTAGAATTCCTACGGTTTAGTCAGCATAGCCTATCTCCACAGGGGAAGCCTATTTTAAAAATATTTTCTGTCATGAGGGAATCAATCACTGTGCCCTTGACTCCTCCAGCCAGACTTGCAGGCAAGCACTGTGTCCACATTTCCCTGCCCTGTCTGAGAACTTAATGCACAGAATGAACACAGTTTGGGGATTTGTAAACCAGACAGACATCCTCCCCACCGAGCTGCCATCTTCGTCCCACCTGGTGGTCACTATCTTTGGCAAACCCATTCTTTGTCCCTTGGCAGTTGTGAAGTGAGTTGGACAGGAGCCCTAAAGTGAGCTAAGTAAAAATCATGCCAGAGTCCACATTTCTGCCTCTATATTCAGTGTGGCCTTTGACAGATTAGAATGAATAAATCATTTGTCCTGTACAGGTACTGGGCACTTATTGTGCATACAGTTACTGAAAATGCATAAAATTCCCCATATTCAAATCATCTGTCCAGGTGGGGTTCAGGTTTGGGAATAGATTTGAGTTATTACAGAAGGAATGCAAAGAGAAATAATGTTCTGCCATTAAAAATAGCACTTTGTAGCGAGCCAGTTGGCTTGAAACTGAGGTAACTTTGAAAGGGAACGCCTTCTCATTTTTCTGCTTTCAATTAATAAATTCAGGACAGAGTGAAATAGTTTTGTATAAGGAAAATCTTGAGTGGACACAGATGGTAAGTAAGAGGAAAGCCTACCTCTTCTGGTTCTGGGAAATCAGGGAAAGCAGAGACAGAAGTTAAGTGATAGAGAAAGGGAAATAGACTGTCAACCATGTACGCTGATATACACTGTTCTGAGCAATATATTGAAGATCTAACTCTTTTCGTTTGCTAATGCTGTCAGAATGCAATATGTCAGAAATGGGTTGGTTTTTATAAAGGGGATTTATTAAGTCACAAGTTTACAGTTCTAAGGCCATAAAAATGTCCATCCAGAGAAAGATACCTTGACCCAAGAAAGACAAATGGCATCTGGAACAGTTCTGTAGCTGGGAAGGTACATGGCTGGTATCTGCTGGTCCTTTGGCTTCTGGTTTCAAACAGCTTCCCCAGCAGGGAACAGAAGCAGAGGAAGTGGTTCCTTCTGCATTTCCAAAGGTCTCTGTCTGTATCAGCTTTTATCAGAATGGGTCCCTCTTAAAGAACTAGAGTAAGCAGATTAAGACCTACCTTAGGGCGGGCCACGGTGGCTCAGCAGGTAAGAATGCTTGCCTGCCATGCCTGAGGACCTGGGTTCAATTCCCAGTGCCTGCTCATGTAAAAAAAAAAAAACACCTACCTTAATGGGCAGAGATACACGTCCATGCAAACCACCTAATCAAAAGGTCTCACCCACAATTGGGTGGATCACATCTCCATGGAAACAACTTAATCAAAAAGAGCCCACCCTACAATATTAAATCACAATTAAAGAACATGGCTTTCCTGGGGTACTCAACAGTTTCAAACAGGTACAGTAACTCCAAGCATATAGGCACTTTTTCCTACTCCCCACTTGGGATCTATAAGAGGTTACAGCTGTGCTTTGGAGTGTCATACCAAAATGAGGTATCTTGAAACAGTTAAGCAGGTATTTTTCTGAGTTAAGATACTATGGACATGTGATATTAGAACAGATTTTCAGAGTATCCATTTAAGGCATGAAACAGGTATATTCAAGCCCCTGCCCTCAATTCTTTTTGATATCATTATATTGGATATTTATAACATTCTGATCACCTAGAAATGGGATTGCTGGTTCATATGGGAATTCTATACTTAACTTACTTAGGAAATACCAAACTGTTTTCACAGTGCTGCACCATTTAACTTTCCATGAACAATGAACAAGTATTCCTATTTCTCCACATCCTCTCCAATGCTTATTTTTAGGTTTTTATTATTAGCCATTCTAGTGGATGCCAAATGGTAAAACAAGGAGGTTTTTATTTACATTTCCCTAATGCCTACTGTTGGCTAGCATCTTTCCATGTGCTTTTTGGCCATTTGTACATCTTCTTTGGAAAATAATGTCTATTCATGGATTTTGCTCATTTTTTAACTGATGTTTGTTTTGTGTTGTTGGGTTGTAGGATTTCTGGATATCAAATCCTGATCAGATATGCGGTTTCCAAATATTTTATCCCCTTCTGTAGGTTGTCTTTTTACATTCATGATGAAGTCCTTTGATGCACAAAAGTTCGTAATTTTGTTGAAAGTCCCACCTCTAAGTTTTTTCTTTTGTTACTTGTGCCTTTGATGTAGTATCTAAGAAACCATTGTCTAACATGAGGTCCTAGAGATGGTTTCTATATTTCCTCCTGGGATTAGAGTTTTGCTTGTTATATTTTGTTTGTTGATACATTTTGAGTGGCTTTTAAAAATGTATTTATTTTTAATTGTGGCAAATTATACATAAAATCATTTTAACCATATTAATTGGGCAATTCTCCAAGTACACTGACAATACAATATAACTTTCACAGTACTTCCAGACTATTATTGTCATCTACAACCAAAACTCATACTCATTTAGCAATAGCTCCCCATTCTTTCCTCCTGCCAAACTCTGGTAACCACTATTCTGCTTTCTATCTCTCAGTTTGCTTAGTCTAAGTATGTCATATAATAGAAACCAAACGATATTTGTCCTTTTGTGTCTGGCTTATTTCACTCAACGTGAGGTCTTTAAGGTCCCTCCATACTGTAGCACGTACAGCGCTTCATTGATTTTTATGACCAAACCATATTCCATCATGTGGGTATAGCACATTGTGTCCATCTGTTGATAGAAAGTGGGTTGCTTCTACATTTTGGCTAGAGGGAAAATCCTGTGATGAATATTGGTGTACAAATATCTGCGTTCTTGCTTTCAATCCTCTGGGCCATATACCAAGGAGTGGCACTGCCGGGTTATATGGCAGTTCCGTTTAATTTTCTGAGGAACCACAAAGTATTTTTATTTCCACAGTGACTGCACCATTTTACCTTCCCACCAACAGCGTGCCAGAGTTCCTATTTCTCCTCCTCCTGGCCAATATTTCTTTTGAGTTTTTTAATAATAAGCATCCAAGTGGTTGTGAAATATGTCATTGTAGTTTTAATTTGCATTTCTCTAATGGCTAAAGATGTTGAACACCTTTTCATATACTTATTGTGCATTAGAGTATAAGTCTTTGGAGAAATGCTTATTCCAATCCTTTGACCATTTCTTAATTAGGTTATTTGTCTTTCTGCATTGAATTGAAGGAGTTATTTATATATTCTGGATATTAAAACTCGATAAGACGTATGATTTCCAAATGTTTTTTTCTGATTCTATAGGTCTTTTCACTTTCTTGCTAGTGTCCTTTGATGCCCAAAAGTTTTAATTCTGAAAAAGTCCTATTTATCTGTTTTTCCTTTTATTGCTCATGCTTTCAGAGTAAAATATAAAAAGCCATTGCCTACTACAATGTCCTGAAGATACTGTCTTATACTGTCTTGTAAGAGGTTTATAGCATTAGCTCTTATATTAGGTCTTTGATGTATTTTGAATAATTTTTGCAGATGGTGAGATGATTATACTTTTGTTTGTGGATTTCCAGTTGTCCCAACACAATTTTTTTTGCTTGTCTTGTTTTGTAAGAAGTGTTTGCAATTTAGAACAGTCAAAGGGTTAATGCAAACTACTCCTGCAAATCAATAAGAAAATGAGAAAGAAATCAACAGGAAATGTGCAAAGGATATGAACAGTTCACAGTAAATGAAGTACAAATGGCTCTGACATGAAAAGATGCAGAGCTTCATTCCTTTTTTTTCTTTTTAATATTTTTATTGAGAAATATCCACACACATACAATCTGACCATATTATACAATAAATGGCTCACAATATCATCACATGGTTGCATATTTTTCATCGTGATCATTTTTAGTACATTTGCATCACTCCAGAAAAAAATAAAAATAAAAAAACACTCATAAATCCCATATTCCCTACCCCTCACTCTCATTGACCCACAGTATTTCAATCTATCCATTTTTTACACTTTATCTCCCACTATTATTTATCTTTATATATGTGTGTGTGTGTGTGTGTGTGTGTGTGTGTGTGTTTACTCATCTTTCTATACCCTGGATAAAAGAAGCATCAGACACAAGACTTTCACAATCATGCAGTTACATTTTAAAAGCTATATGGTTATACAGTCTTCTTCAGGAATCAAGGCTACTGGAACACAGTTCAATAGTTCACAGGTACTTCCCTTTAGCCATTCCAATACACCTTAAACTGAAAAGGGATATTTATATAATGCATAAGAATAACTTAGGATAACCTCCCAACTTTGTTGGAATCTCTCAGCCACTGAGACTTTGTTTTGTCTCATTTCTCTCTTCTTCCCTTTTGTCAAGAAGACTTTCTCATTCCAATGAAGCTGGGTTCTAGCTCATCCCTGGGAGTCAGTTTCCACATTGCCAGGTTTACATGACTGGGCATTATGTCCCATGTAGGGGGGAGGGCAGTGAGTTCATCTGCCAAGTTGGCTAGAGAGAAAGACCACATCTGAGCAACAAAAGAGGCTCTCCAGGAGTGACTCTTAGGCATAATTATCAGTAGACATAGCCTCTCCTTTGCAGAAATAAGCTTTATCAAGGTGAGCCCCAAAATTGAGGGTTCAGCCTATTAAACTGTTTGTCTCCACTATTTGTAAGTATATCAGGAATTCCCCAGATGTGGGAGTTTAATATTTCCTCCTTACTCCCCAGTCCCTTAAGGGGACTTCACAATTACTTTTTTTTCTCTGCCCGAATAACTCTGGAATATATTGTGTTCCAACACAATTTGTTGAAGAGACTATTGTTTCCTGATTTATTGGACTTGGCACACTTTGAAAATCACCTGGATATTGTTGTGTGGACCTAACAATGGACTCTCAATTTCACTCCATCAGTCTCTATACCGGTCCTTACAGCACCATACTGTTTTAATTATTGTAACTTTGTAGTAAATTTGAAATCTGGAAGCATGAATCCTCCAAGATTGTTTTGGCTATTTGAGCTCTTTGCAAGTCCATATGAATTTGAAAACCAGCTTTTCTATTTCTGCACATTTTCACATATGGTGTGAGGTAGAGGTCCACTTTCATTCTTTTAAATTCAGACATCCAGTTTTATCAGTATGATTTGCTTAAGAGATTACTCTTTCCCCTTTCAGTGGACTTGGCACCTTTGTCAAAAATCAATTAGGGCAGTACAAGGTAGTTCAGTGGTGGAATTCTCGCCAGCCATGCCAGAGCCTGCATGTGCCAAAAAAAAAAAAAAAAAATCAATTGGTCATAGATGTGAAAGTTAATTTCTGAACACTCAGTTGATCCTGTTGGTTTATATGTCTATTCTTGTGCCAGAAACACACTCTCTTGATTATCATGGTTTTGTAATAAATTTTAAAATTGGGAAGTATAAGTCTTCAATCTTTGTTCTCTTCAAGAGGATTTGGCTATTTCATGGTCCCTTACTCTCCCATATAAATTTGATGATTGGCTTTCCAATTTCTACGAAGACGGCTATTGTATTTTTTATTGGGATTACATTGATGCTGCAAATAGCTTTGGGTAAAATTGACATGTTAACAATATTTGGTTTTCCAATCCATTAACAGGGAATATTCCTCAATTTATATAGGTTATGTTTAATTTTTATGCAATTTTATTGATATTTATTTATACCCCAGACAATCCATCCAAAGTATAAAATCAGTGGTTCATATGATCATCACAGAGTTGTGAATTCACATCACCACAATCAATTTTAGAATATTCTCATTACTCCAGGAAAAAAACGAAAAGAGAAAACCTAAAACATCTCATCTATCTTATATACTGTCCATCATTGATCCCTAGCATAAGTGAGGTACATTTGTTACTGATGATGAAAGAATATTAAGACGTTACTGTTAACTATAATCCATAGTCTGCAATAAACATACCACTCCATTATCACTTCCTTATAATAGTTTCATACTTTTGTTCTAGTTCATGGAAGAAATTCTTTATATTTGTATTGTAAATCACAGTCATCACCCACCACAAGATTTATGAGTTACACAGTCCTTATGTTCCTTTTTAATTTTTCTGTTTTTTTTAATTAAATTTCTTTGTTAGAAATGTTGTGGTTTTGCAGAATAATCATTCATAAAATAGAGGATTCCTATACACCACCCCACCACCGACACATTCATTGATGTGGAAATTTTGTTATTATTGATAATACTTTTTGTAATTCTATTATTTTTTAACAGTAGTTACACTTGATATTATTGATGAAAGATCATTAAAGTAGTACTATAACTATTGTCCATAGTTTACGTAAGGGTGTTTTCCTCCATATTCCCAATCTATTCTTATTAATTTTTCATGTGTGTCTTTATTACTCATCTACCCCTGTACTTGTGCCAGTCACAAGGATTTTACGATCACATGATCATAAAATAAAAGCCATATAATTATACAATCATTATCAAAGATCAAGGCTGATGGATTACAGTTCAACAATTTCCCTCTGGCTATTCTAATGCACTAGAAACTAAAAAGAAATATCTTTATGATGAGTTGGTGATTTTATAATCACTTATTAAATTCCAATTTCTCAGTTTCATCTCCCCCATTTCATGTGACCATTCTCTCGATCTTCAGGGATATCTGGGAATGACCATTTTAACTTTATTGTGGAAAGGATGTAGGTTTGATTTTTTTCAGCAGTGTTTTGTAACTTTCCATGCACCAGTCCTTTATATCCTTGCTTAAATTATTTCTAGACATTTGAATCGTTTAATTGCTATCGTAAATGGAATATTTGTCTTGATTTTTCTCTTCAGATTATTCATTGCAAGTATATAGAAGCAATACTGATTGTTGTATGTTGATAATCTACCCGCCACTTTGCTGAATTTTTTAATCTCTAGTAGCTTTGTTGTGGGTTTTATAAATAGGATTATACCATCTTCAGATAGAAAAGTTTTACTTCTTCCTTTCAAATGTGCAGCCTTTTCTCTTTCATGCCTCATTGCTCTTGCCACAGCTTCCAGCACAATATTGAATGATACTGGCCACAGTGAGCATCCTCGTCTTGTCCCTGATCCTAGAGGATCAGGATTCTGTCTTACACTCTTGAGTATGTGAGTTTTTCATAGATACCCTTTAAAACGAGGAAATTTCCTTCTATTCCTTGTTGTCAGTGTTTTTATCAAGAAGGGTTACTTGACTTAGTCAAATGCCTTTTCTGCATCAATTGAGATGATTATGTGTTTTTTTTTCCCCTTCATTCTCCTTATATGATGTATTACATTAATTAATTTAATTTCTTATGTTGAATAACCCTTGCTTATCTGGGATAAATCCCACTTCATCATGATATATAATTCTTTTAATTTGCTCTTGGATTCGGTTTGCTACTATTCTGTCGAAGTTTTTTGCATCTACATTCATAAAGAATTTTGGTGTGTAAGTTTCTTTTCTTGTGGTATCTTTATCTAGCTCTGGCATGAGGGTAATATTTGCTCATAGAATGAATTAGGAAGGGCTCCTTTCTCTTCAAGTTTTTGGAAGAATTTTAATAGGATTAGGGTAAAATCTTCTTAGAATGTTTATTAATATGCACCAGTGAAGCCAACCAGTCCTGGGTTTTTATTTCTTGGGAAGATTTTAGTTAATAATCTAATCTGTTTACTTTGTATTGGTCTGTTGGTATTTTTGTTTTTTCTTGAGTCAGTGTAGGTGGTTTGTATGTTTATAGGAATTTTTCCATTTCATCTAGGCTGTCTAATTTGGTCATTTACAATTGTTCATTAGTATCCTCTTATACTACTTTTTCTGTGGTTCAATAGTAATGTTCCCCCTTTTATTTCTGATTTTAGTTATGCATCTTCTTTCTTCCTTCTCACTTTGAATTTAGTTTGAGCTTCCTCTACTAGTTCCTTTAATTGTGAAAGTAGATCTCTAATTTGAGATCTATTTTCTTTTTTAATGTAAGCTTTTGGAGTTATAAATTTACCTCTCAGTGCTCTTTTCTGCATTCCATTATTTTCATATGTGTTCTTTTCTATTTGCCTCAATGTATTTCCCACTTTCCCTTGTGATTTCTTCTTCAACCCATTAGTTGTTTAAGAATGTGATGTTTAATTTCCACATATTTGAGAATGTTCCAGGTCTCCCTCTATTATTGATTTCTAGATTCATTCCACTGTCATTGGAGAAGATACATTGTACAATTTCACTATTTTTCAATTTGAGACTAATTCTTTGATTGAAAATATGGTATATCCTGGAAAATCACCCATGTTCATGATTGTGTGAAGTATTCTATATATGTTCTATAAGTGATTGATCTATCTATCTATGTATCTGTTATCTATATGTATCTATCAGGAAAAGCCAGGAAGACTTAGACCAGTGGTTGATATTTCAAGGATTAACTGTATCTGATATGCATTAAAAATAAGTAACTGGGGTGGGCCAGTTGGCAGAGTTTTCACCTGCCATGAGGGAGACCTAGGTTCAATTCCTGGTGCCTGCCCTTGTGAGAAAAAAAAAGAGAGAGAGAATTAACTGCTCTGCGTAATATCCAGGGAAGATAATTATTCATGTATCTTGCATTCTCATTTCCCATTGCTTTTACAGTGTAGCAGAAAGAGCTAAGTAGAACATAAATTTAGCTCCTTTTTGCCGACATGACTTTCTTTCATAAGATTTTATATTTATCCTGTGTCAGGGATGTATCAAAATGAAATTGAAGTAACTTTCATTTTGAAGTGGGGAAAAAACACAGATGCAAAAAATGTAATTTTGGGGGGATAACTAAATTCACTGTATAATACCTTCTGCTAAATAGATATTTACCTGGCCAATTACTACGTTATTTCTATCTACAGACAATATTCTCATATTTAGCTCTTAGCCTTCTTTGCTTTAAAAATATATGCATATCCCTAAGCTAGCTTTCTACTGCTTCTCCATCAGCAGCATGATACTTGTCCTTGATTTACAGATTGACACATAGCTCCTTATTCAGAAAAAGAGTTTTCAGGCAACTTTACTATTCTAAGAAAATTTCTTTTAAACATTAAAACAAGGAGAAATCCAGATGACTCTTTAAGGATAAAATAGTGGTGGTTACATGTTTAAACTTCTTTGCTAGAGATCCTACAAAATAGAGTTATCATTGTGTAAACATATGTATACTATGTTTATTTATTTATTGGATAATAAAAAGTTGGATAGCTGAGTGTGCACATGTGCACACAAATGCACACATGTTAATAGCTGGATCTAGAGTTTCCCTTAGGAATACCCTACATTTCCTAGAAAAATACCTAAAAATATATTGGGAACTAGAAGGTTTAGCTCTGAGGGATAGATTGTCAGAGAAAAGAAAATAAAAGAGCTGACCCAGTTGCTCTTCAACTGAAATTAAAATAATTTTGGAGAGAAAGAAAGAGGATGGAAAGTAAGGCTGAAATGAGCCGAGAAGAGATGAGAAGTTATAATATATCATGTGCTTTGAGCCTATTAATAAATAGAAATATTTGACCCAGCAAACCTTTTTAGGAGCGTGGTAGCCAAATTAATTCAAGACTAGAAATTTAAATATTTAAAGAAATTATTGGCATACTTCTGATGCAGTCTCCCTTCATCTCTATAAAATTTAAACAAAGAAGGATTTATTGAGAATTGCATTATCAAGCATACACTATGAACCAGTTATTTTATGATGCACTTTAAGTGATTGTCTTAATACATTAATGCAAAGCTTCATAGTAGGTGTTCTTACCTTTATTTTGGAACAGAGATATGAAGTAAAAACAGGGTGGTGATTTTTACTTAAAAAAATAAATAAATAAAACAAAAGCACAAGAAATAAAGAAAGGGATCCAAGATGGCGTCTTAGTAAGGTACATGCGTCTTAGTTCCTCCGACTCCAAATCAACTAATAGGTGAACAGAAACAGTACAGAACAGCTCCCGGGGCTACAGCAGGGAATGGACACACAGCGTAACCCAGTCTGGGCTGGTTAGTCTGACTGCGAAACTCGGCTGCGGTGAGTGAAATCCCCGAGCGGCGGGCGATTTCCCGAGTAGCCGCAGCTGCGGCGGTCCGAGCTAATCCCTCCCTCCTTCCTGGGCTGGCTGAGGGACGCGGAGAGACAAGCTTCCCAGCCAAGGCGGCCGGCGCCACACTTTTGCGGGCGACTTCGAGTCTCGGCTTCGAGTCCGCGACTACAAGTCTCGCATCAGAGGGCTATCCAAAGTCTGGGCTGGCAAGTCTGATTGCGAGACTTGGCTGCGGCGAGACCCCCGAGCAGCTGCAGCTGCGGTGGTCCGAGTTAATCCCTCCCCCCTTCCCGGGCCGGCTGAGAGTATCGGAGAAGCAAGTTTCCCAAGCCGAGGCAGGCGGCGCCCTTCTTCTGCGGGCAGCTTCGAGTCTCGGCTTTGAGACCGCGGCTACGAATCTCAGATCAGAGGGCTATCCAAAGTCTGGGCTGGCTAGACTGACTGCGAGACTCAGCTGCGGTGAGACCCCCGAGCGGCGCGTGATTTCCCGATCAGTGGCAGCTGCGGTGGTCCGAGCTACTCCCTCCCTCCTTTCCGAGCCGGCTGAGAGTATTGGAGAAGCAAGTTTCCCAAGCCGAGGCAGGCGGCACCCCTCTTTTGCGGGCGGCTTTGAGTCTCTGCTTCGAGTCCGCGGATACGAGTCTCGGATAGGAGGGCTATCCAAGCAGCGGTAGCCCCCTGCCACGGGAGGCTTCCTGGTCCGGTGGGGAATCCCCCAGGCCCGCTGCGGCCCGCAACCAGCCACAGGGTCCCCTCAAGCTGCGGCAGCTGACGCCCCCACCACGCGTGGCCCCTGAACCAATGGAGAGAATTGGATCCGAAATCCCCAGGCCACGGAGATCGGTGACTGGGGGAGACCCATTCCAAACACTGGAGACAAACGTGTGCCGCGTGCGCCACATACTGGGCAAGATAAGAAAAACAGATCCCAGAGATTTCACAGAAAAATATTACAACCTTGCTGGGTCCAACACCAAGAGAAATCTGAATAAATGCCCAGACGCCAGCAGCAGAAGATAACTGTCCACGCTCAAAAGATTGAGAATATGGCTCAGTCAAAGGAACAAACCAATAGCTCAAATGAGACACAAGAGCTGAGACAACTAATGCTGAATATACGAGCAGAAATGGAAAACCTCTTCAAAAATGAAATCGATAAATTGAGGGAGGACATGAAGAGGACATGGGCTGAGCATAAAGAAGAAATAGAAAAACTGAAAAAACAAATCGCAGAACTTATGGAAGTGAAGGATAAAGTAGCAAACATAGAAAAAATAATGGATAGCTACAATGATAGATTTAAAGAGACAGAAGATAGAATTAGTGATTTGGAGGATGGAACATCTGAATTCCAAAAAGAAACAGAAACTATAGGGAAAAGAATGGAAAAATTTGAACAGGGTATCAGGGAACTCAAGGACAATATGAACCGCACAAATATACGTGTTGTGGGTGTCCCAGAAGGAGAAGAGAAGGGAAAAGGAGGAGAAAAACTAATGGAAGAAATTATCACTGAAAATTTCCCAACTCTTATGAAAGACCTAAAATTACAGATCCAAGAAGTACAGCGCACCCCAAAGAGATTAGACCCAAATAGGCGTTCTCCAAGACACTTACTAGTTAGAATGTCAGAGGTCAAAGAGAAAGAGAAGATCTTGAAAGCAGCAAGAGAAAAACAATCCATTACATACAAGGGAAACCCAATAAGACTTTGTGTAGATTTCTCAGCAGAAACCATGGAAGCTAGAAGACAGTGGGATGATATATTTAAAATACTAAAAGAGAAAAACTGCCAACCAAGACTCCTATATCCAGCAAAATTATCCTTCAAAAATGAGGGAGAAATTAAAACATTCTCAGACAAAAAGTCACTGAAAGAATTTGTGACCAAGAGACCAGCTCTGCAAGAAATACTAAAGGGAGCACTAGAGTCAGATACAAAAAGACAGAAGAGAGAGATATGGAAAAGAGTGTAGAAAGAAGGAAAATCAGATATGATATATATAATACAAAAGGCAAAATGTTAGAGGAAAATATTATCCAAACAGTAATAACACTAAATGTCAATGGACTGAATTCCCCAATCAAAAGACATAGATTGGCAGAATGGATTAAAAAACAGGATCCTTCGATATGCTGTCTACAGGAAAGACCCAAAGATAAATATAGGTTGAAAGTGAAAGGTTGGGAAAAGATATTTCATGCAAATAACAACCAGAAAAGAGCAGGAGTGGCTATACTAATATCCAACAAATTAGACTTCAAATGTAAAACAGTTAAAAGAGACAAAGAAGGACACTATACACTAATAAAAGGAACAATTAAACAAGAAGACATAACAATCATAAATATTTATGCACCGAATCAGAATGCCCCAAAATACGTGAGGAATATACTGCAAACACTGAAAAGGGAAATAGACTCATATACCATAATAGTTGGAGACTTCAACTCACCACTCTCATCAATGGACAGAACATCTAGACAGAGGATCAATAAAGAAATAGAGAATCTGAATATTACTATAAAGGAGCTAGACTTAACAGACATTTATAGGACATTACATCCCACAACAGCAGGATACACCTTTTTCTCAAGTGCTTATGGATCATTCTCAAAGATAGACCATATGCTGGGTCACAAAGCAAGTCTTAACAAATTTTAAAAGATTGAAATCATACACAACACTTTCTCGGACCATAAAGGAATGATGTTGGAAATCAATAATAGGCAGAGTGCCAGAAAATTCACAAATACGTGGAGGCTCAACAACACACTCCTAAACAACGACTGGGTCAAAGAAGAAATTGCAAGAGAAATTAGCAAATACCTCGAGGCGAATGAAAATGAAAACACAACATATCAAAACTTATGGGACGCAGCAAAGACAGTGCTAAGAGGGAAATTTATTGCTCTAAATGCCTATATCAGAAAAGAAGAAAAGGCAAAAATTCAGGAATTAACTATCCATTTGGAAGAACTGGAGAAAGAACAGCAAGCTAACCCCAAAGCAAGCAAAAGGAAAGAAATAACAAAGATTAGAGCACAAATAAATGAAATTGAAAACATGAAAACAATAGAGAAAATCAATAAGGCCAGAAGTTGGTTCTATGAGAAAATCAATAAGATTGATGGGCCCTTAGCAAGATTGACAAAAAGAAGAAGAGAGAGGATGCAAATAAATAAGATCAGAAATGGAAGAGGAGACATAACTACTGACCTCACAGAAATAAAGGAGGTAATAACAGGATACTATGAACAACTTTACGCTAATAAATACAACAATTTAGAGGAAATGGGCGGGTTCCTGGAAAGACATGAACAACCAACTTTGACTCAAGAAGACATAGATGACCTCAACAAACTAATCACAAGTAAAGAAATTGAAGCAGTCATTCAAAAGCTTCCTAAAAAGAAAAGTCCAGGACCAGACGGCTTCACATGTGAATTCTATCAAACATTCCAGAAAGAATTAGTACCAACTCTCCTCAAACTCTTCAAAAAAATCGAAGTGGAGGGAAAACTACCTAATTCATTCTATGAAGCCAACATCACCCTCATACCAAAACCAGGCAAAGATATTACAAGAAAAGAAAACTACAGGCCGATCTCTCTAATGAATATAGATGCAAAAATCCTCAATGAAATTCTAACAAATCGTATCCAACAACACATTAAAAGAATTATTCATCATGACCAAGTAGGATTCATCCCAGGTATGCAAGGATGGTTCAACATAAGAAAATCAATTAATGTAATACACCATATCAACAAATCAAAGCAGAAAAATCACGTGATCATCTCAATTGACGCAGAGAAGGCATTTGACAAGATTCAACATCCTTTCCTGTTGAAAACACTTCAAAGGATAGGAATACAAGGGAACTTCCTTAAAATGATAGAGGGAATATATGAAAAACCCACAGCTAATATCATCCTTAATGGGGAAAAATTGAAAACGTTCCCCCTAAGATCAGGAACAAGACAAGGATGTCCACTATCACCACTATTATTCAACATTGTGTTGGAGGTTCTAGCCAGAGCAATTAGACAAGAAAAAGAAATACAAGGCATCAAAATTGGAAAGGAAGAAGTAAAACTATCACTGTTTGCAGATGATATGATAATATACGTCAAAAACCCGGAAAAATCCACAACAAAACTACTAGAGCTAATAAATGAGTACAGCAAAGTAGCAGGTTACAAGATCAACATTCAAAAATCTGTAGCATTTCTATACACTAGCAATGAACAAGCGGAGGGGGAAATCAAGAAACGAATCCCGTTTACAATTGCAACTAAAAGAATAAAATACCTAGGAATAAATTTAACTAAAGAGACAAAAAACCTATATAAAGAAAACTACAAAAAACTGCTAAAAGAAATCACAGAAGACCTAAACAGATGGAAGGGCATACCGTGTTCATGGATTGGAAGACTAAATATAGTTAAGATGTCAATCCTACCTAACTTGATTTACAGATTCAATGCAATACCAATCAAAATCCCAACAATGTATTTTTCAGAAATAGAAAAACCAATAAGCAAATTTATCTGGAAGGGCAGGGTGCCCCGAATTGCTAAAAACATCTTGAGGAAAAAAAACGAAGCTGGAGGTCTTGCACTGCCTGACTTTAAGGCATAATATGAAGCCACAGTGGTCAAAACAGCATGGTACTGGCATAAAGATAGATATATCGACCAATGGAATCGAGTAGAGTGCTCAGATATAGACCCTCTCATCTATGGACATTTGATCTTTGATAAGGCAGTCAAGCCAACTCACCTGGGACAGAACAGTCTCTTCAATAAATGGTGCCTAGAGAACTGGATATCCATATGCAAAAGAATGAAAGAAGACCCATATCTCACACCCTATACAAAAGTTAGCTCAAAATGGATCAAAGATCTAAACATTAGGTCTAAGACCATAAAACAGAGGAAAATGTTAGGAGATATCTTATGAAACTTACAATTGGAGGCGGTTTTATGGACCTTACACCTAAAGCAAGAGCACTGAAGAAGGAAATAAATAAATGGGAACTCCTCAAAATTAAACACTTTTGTGCATCAAAGAACTTCATCAAGAAAGTAGAAAGACAGCCTACACAATGGGAATCAATATTTGGAAACGACATATCAGATAAAGGTCTAGTATCCAGAATTTATAATGAGATTGTTCAACTCAACAACAAAAAGATAGCCAACCCAATTACAAAATGGGAAAAAGACTTGAATAGACACCTCTCAGAGGAGGAAATACAAATGGCCAAAAGACACATGAAGAGATGCTCAATGTCCCTGGCCATTAGAGAAATGCAAATCAAAACCACAATGAGATATCATCTCACACCCACCAGAATGGCCATTATCAACAAAACAGAAAATGACAAGTGCTGGAGAGGATGCGGTGAAAGAGGCACACTTATCCACTGTTGGTGGGAATGCCAAATGGTGCAACCACTTTGGAAAACAGTTTGGCGGTTCCTCAAAAAGCTGAATATAGAATTGCCATACGACCCAGCAATACCATTGCTGGGAATCTACTCAAAGGAATTAAGGGCAAAAACTCAAACAGACATTTGCACACCAATGTTTATAGCAGCGTTATTTACAATTGCAAAGAGATGGAAACAGCCAAAATGTCCATCAACAGACGAGTGGCTAAACAAACTGTGGTATATACATACGATGGAATATTATGCAGCTTTAAGGCAGGATAAACTTATGAAGCATGTAATAACATGGATGGACCTAGAGAACATTATGCTGAGTGAGTCTAGCCAAAAACTAAAAGACAAATACTGTATGGTCCCAATGATGTGAATCGACACTCGAGAATAAACTTGGAATATGTCATTGGTAACAGAGTTCAGCAGGAGTTAGAAACAGGGTAAGATAATGGGTAATTGGAGCTGATGGAATACAGACTGTGCAATAGGACTAGATACAAAAACTCAAAAATGGACAGCACAATAATACCTAATTGTAAAGTAATCATGTTAAAATACTGAACGAAGCTGCATCCGAGCGATAGGTTCTTGTTTTGTTCTTATTATTATTACTTTTATTTTTTTTTCTCTATATTAACATTCTACATTTTTTTCTGTTATACTGCTAGTTCTTCTAAACCGATGCAAATGTACTAAGAAACGATGATCATGCATCTATGTGATGATGTTAAGAATTACTGATTGCATATATAGAATGGTATGATGTCTAAAAAAAAAAAAAAAAATGGTCAGCACAATACTGCCTAATTGTAATGTAATTATGTTGGAACGCTGAATGAAGCTGCATCTGATCTATAGTTTTTTTTTGTTTTTTTTTTCTTTCTCTTATATATTTTTGTACTTTTTATTTTTATTTGTGTTTTCTCTGTGTTATCACTTTATTTCTTTTTCTGTTGTCATGCTATTTCTTTCTCTAAATCGATGCATATGTACTGAGAAATGATGACCATACACCTATGTGATGATATTAAGAATTACTGATTGCATATGTAGAATGGATTGATTTCTAATGTTGTGTTAGTTAATTTTTTTAATTAATAATAAAAAAAAAAAGAAATAAAGAAAAATGTAAATTTCCCTAAACCTACCCCTCTATAGATTAACTGTGCAGAAGTGTTGGCACAAGCAGAAGCTGGTAATTTTTTATAAATCCCAGAGCATTATTGACAAGAGAGTGAAAAAGTATCAGAAACAGAGATGAACATGGAACTGTCCCCACCCCCCACCCCACCGCCCCACAGAAAATCTGAAGGGATGTGACCTTTAAAGGGGTTAAGGTAGAATGGATGACGTCTGAATTAAGGCTATAGTAATATCTGAATGTAAAACAGTAAACTCTAAGTTTAATGCACAGGGATTAAATTACTCATTCTTTCTAAAATATATCCTCTTCTGATTTCTAAAGCAATGAGTTTGGACAGTCCACTGGAAACTGCACAAACTTTGGAAAAGTCAATTCGGGGAGGGTGAGGGGGTGGGATGGGAGTTTATGGTCCAGGAATCGTTCCTGGGTCTCCCTCATGGAAAGTGAACATTCTAGTACTGAACTACCGATGCACCCAGGAAAAGTCAATTTTGAGTTTAATCTGGACTTTTCTACTTAATAATTTCATAGCTTTGGGCAAGGTACTTACCTTTGGCAGCCTTATTTTCCTCTTCCACAAAGTGTGTGTGAAAACAGCTATTTTCTTAATTCATTATGAGTTCTCAATGGAATTATATATATATATTTAATTTATGTATATTAAATGTATATATTTTTAATAATATTTTATTTTATAATATTAAATATATTTAAATATATATTAATAAATATATATGTGCATTATATATTTGTATTTATAACATATATATACTACCTAATGCCATGATTAACACTATGGAGGAACTAAAAATATGTTCTCTGTGTGGAATGTAGATTAATATTTCCACAGTGACCCAAGATGAGTATGAAAAGCATGTGGCTTAATGAAGCATGAGGCCTGTTTACTCTTCACAAAATAATCCCAGACCAACCACAGTCTGCCCCTGTCCTGACCGGTATTTCCACCTTACCGTCAAGCTAGCATCTGACCCTTCTTGCAGCTCTAAGGAAAGGTGGAAGGCGAAGAAATCTTTCTATTACAATTAGTTGGATAATTTAAAAACTCTGGAATAATAGATTCTCCAGGTCTGCATACAGTTTCTCAAAAAGAATGGTATAAACCAAATGTATCAAAATTAACTCGGGTGGTATAAACCAAATGTACCAAAATTAACTCGGGTGCTAAATAGGAATGCATTTTTATTTCATTTTTTTGGCATGGGCAGGCACCAGGAATTGAACCTGGGTCTCCGGCATGGCAGGTAAGAACTCTGCCTGCTGAGCTACCGTGGCCCACCTATAATGAAGATTTTTTTGGTTCTACCACAGACCTAATTAGTCAGGCTCTCTTGAGATCAACTGAGAATCAGAAATTCAGTGAACTGCCTGGAAAATATCAGTTAAAAAAATTAAGAATGATTGCTCCCAGTGTCTGTTTTGAGAGGCAGGGGATTAGCAAGAAAACATTTCCTTTATAAAATAATGTATCGTTTTTATTATTATGAAGCTGAGATTTCCAAATTTTTCATCTATCTACTAGCCATTCAAATTTCTTCAATGTTTGTTTTTCTGTTCATTATTCCTTTTACGTTAGGTCTGTTCTCCTATTGAAGAATTCTTGCAATTCAATAAGAATTCTTCATATTTAAATATTTTAAACCTTTCTTATATAGGTGGCAGTTTTCCCAGGCTTTTTATTTTTGTTTACATTTTAGTTTTCAAGTGCTTTTTGTTAAGTGTGTGTTAGCATTTTCATTTAGTGGAACCTAAATATTTTCCTTCATATGTTCCTTCATTCCATGGTGTGCTGGAATTCACTCCAGTTGGCCATCCAGGGGTCCTTTGCGCTTATGTACTGTTTCAACTCTGCATTTAGTGACATCACATAGGTAGGATGGGAGTATTTAAACCATGGAAATCATAGGGGCATTTTTTTTTTCTTAGATCTGTTTATCAGCATACCACTTCTTCCATTCTGTTTTTATTCATTTTAGAAAATCTTTCCTTGTTCTAGGAACAGTTTAATATCTCCTCATTTTTTCAGCATTGTATTTGACTCTTAATTCTGCCTGACATATATTTTGCTCTATGATGTGAGCAAGGAGTTACATATTAAATATGTAGTTTATTAAACACTCTGGCATCCTTCCTTGGAAATTCTCTTTCACCACTGTTTTCGTTGTTGTTGTTAGAGAAGTTGTGGTTTGACAGGAAAATCATGCATAAAATATAGAATTCCCATATACCACCTTAATATAAACTCCTTCCATTAATGTGGCACATTTGTTATCATTGATGAAAGCACATTTTAATTTGTACTATTCGTCTGTGGTTAAACTCAAGGTTCACAGTTTGCGTAATGAAATTCCATGGATTTTTTAAAAATTCTATCACCATATATACATTATTTTGATCTTATTCAGACATATATATGTCTTTAAGACCAAAATTAACATGTACCATACACACACACACACACATATACATCCACAGAGTAAAACCCTTACTCTTTATTTTCTGTTCTGTTGGGTTATCTTTTCAGTTTTGCATGAACACTTTTTGGTGATTACCTGGCTCAAAATCAGCCACAATGAACTGTTTCCAGTTATTTAAATATGCAAAACTTATTCCCACTGCGTAAGTTATCCTTGCTAGTCCCTTTTTCAGGAAATCCCTTCCACCTACTCCTTGCTGACTCATTTCATATTATCCTAGTTTTCCCTTAAATGAACTTGACATAAAGAGGATTTCTTGGTCTCCTACTCCAATTTATAAACTTATTATTTTCTCCAAACACATCGTTCTATTTCTTAATATAGCTCATCACAGTTGAAAATTGTGTACTTATTGGGATTGTTTTTATATTTATCTGTCTTAATTCCAATGTTACAGTATTAATTCTGATGTTTTTTTGTGTCTGTTTTGATTTGTATTGTATTCTATACCTAAGACTGTGCCTTTAATAAGCACATAATAAATTTGAGATAGAGGAATACTTAAAGCATACAGTAAAGCTGAGATTTTTATTATCTAATTTCCTTTCATTATTCCATAAATAATATATTATGTATTTCTCTCCAATGATAACTTTTTATTACAAGGGTAATCACTTCAGAATAAAGTTAAATACTGGCAATGATTAGAGACACTGTCTGCGTATGGACATTAACTGCAATATTTCTCATATTTAACTGTTCAATGTGAACTCGGAATTTGGCTTAGTCATTCTTTAACACAGATAAGCTGTTTCCTTCTCCCCTAAACTATTCTTCACTTCTCTCATACTAAACACGTCCAAAACAATGCTCCTGATACACCCCCTATTTTAAACCTGCATCTTCCTCACGCTTGTTACTGGAAATTCTGTTTTTCAAGTTGTTCACATGAAAAAACATTGGTTTATTTCTTTATACCCCTCTTTATGTAATATTCTGAATTTAATCCATTGGCACATCCTTCAGAAAACAGCCAAGATCTGAGCACGTCTCACAGCCTCTGCCACCACCACCTGGCACAAAGTGTCACCATCTCTAGCCTGGTCAGAGCAGGTCGCTTCCTAACAATCCCCTGCTGCCAGCCCGGACCCAGCACGGCAGCCTGTGCTGACCTTGCTCCAACCTAAGTCAGTTCCTATTACCCTTCATACATAATTCATAACATTTTCAAATTTAACTATTTAAAGACAAGGGATAATGAGATTAACTATTTAAATTTACTCCAATGACTCAGGGTCACAGCCAAAGGGGTCTTACTACTGCACTGCAAGTTCCTACTTGCTCTGGCTCCCCATTTTCCCACCCACCGACCTCTCATCTACTCTCTACTCCATTCTCCCTTGCTCTCTATTCTAACCAGGATGCCTCCTCTCTATTCCTGGAACACTCGAAGCCCTCTCCTACGTCAGGGCTGCACACTTATTCTCACCACTCTTGGGCTCTGACTCCTCATGCCAGGCCAGCCCCTCCCAGCATGGGGTTCTTTCTCTTAACCCTTCTTGGGGCTTCAACATCCGTGCTGTTCCTTTCCTTCCCTCCCACTCAACCCTCCACACAAATATTGTTTTGACCTCACTATGCTCATGACACCCGTCCCCCATCCCCGCTGGACCACACACTTACATAGATGCTCCCTGTACCCTTCTCAGGCTCCAACTACCCACCCTGGGATTCTTTATTATTTAGGCACCTGCCTTACCACACCTACTCTTCAATTCCCTGCACCAGGCTGCCCACCTGGAACAGCTTCTCTCCACTTAGGCTCTCATGCTGTGTAGCAGACCTCCTTCTAGCAGCCCACGCAGACACCCTCTTCAACCCAGCTACCCACTCCTTGCCCTGGACTATTATAGCTCCCACCCCCAAGCCATCCAGAGTAGTCCAAACTAATAGCTTTTTTTTTTTTGTATACTGTACAGCAGGGTCACATTTCATTATTTTTTCCATGTGAGCTACCCGTTATTGCAGCATCGTTCGTTGAATTTTTTGTTTGTTTTGCTTTTCTGTTTTTTTTGGGAAGTGTGGGCCAGAAATCAAACCCAGATGGCAGTCAAGAATTCTGCCACCGAACTACCTTTGAACCCCCCAAAACTTTTGGACAAAATTATTCAGGAAGAGAAGAAAGATGAGAAAGAGTAACATCTCAGCAGGCATCTTTGTACTTGAAAAATTTTCTTCCCAGTTTGTATTTTAGACAAGAGATAGTAGGATTTTTAAGACCTTTATGTCAAGGACACAGGTACAAGAATATTTTAGAGGCATACTATGTTTAAGTAACATATAAAGTACAATAAACATCTTACCACAAATGATTATTTTGAAAGCCTAGAAGAAACTAGTTGAACATTGGTGAATTCAACTGGGAAGCAAAAAAGATTAAGTTCAGCATTGGTTGGGGAAAAAAATAGATAAGGTAACTCTGTACTCTTTGAGGGTCATCATGATATTTATCAGTCTTAGAAGCTGAGTCATGAAAATGACTTACCCATTGTGAATAGTTGTTTTGTTAGTGAAGACTTGTTGAGTGTTTCAAAACAAATCAGGGTTCAAATTACAGTCCTGATGATTTTTTATTTGGATAACTTTGGGCAAGATTTTTAATAACCATGTGCTTTTCCCTTCTCATTTTTAAAATATTGACAAGAAGGCCTATATTGCAGAACTCTTATGAGAATTTATGTAATGAGCCTAGACTTTTGCAAGTATTCAAGAAATAGCAATTTCTTTCCAGCCTCCTCACCCTCAAGTTTCCTTATCTGTTGCAAAAATTAAATGTACAAAAGCACATTTTGCAAAGGACTTTTAATAATGCTGTGCCTAAGAAATGGCAGTTCAATGTCTTTCTCCAATGCATTAGTAATCCAATGAGCATTAAAATGACAGAAGCTCTGAGGAAATGTCCTGGTTGATAGTAAAGAGGAGAATAGTCCCAATTAGGGAGAAAAAAATTTATTAAAAATATATTGAATGGTTAATATATGTTCATGGAAAAAAATGTTAAAAGAACAAAAAAAAAGAAGTCACCCAGTTTCCACTGTAACTCTGTCACACTAATCACCTTCCCAGAGGCAAATTTGGCTATTTTATGTACATACTTTAATATTCTTTTTGATATTCTTTTTTAATGTGTGTTGATAGCACATTATACATAGTGACCTTTAACTTTCGCTTCCAATATATTTTGGAAATATTCCTGTATTTACTCTTTTCAATGGTACATGGTACTTCATTTTACAGATGTGTCATAACCTGTTTAAAAGTTCACTTCCTAATGGACATTTAATGCATTTCTAAACTGTTATTACAAAAAATGCAGGAATATGTTATCTAGTATGAAAAAAATTTTGCAGCAGTAAAATTACATTGGTAGACACATAATTGCTGTATAAAAGCAGATAAGCACTGATATTCTGTGCAAATATTGATAAATTATATCAATAGGCATTCTACCAATTTATTTTTCCTCTAGCAGTTTTTAAGAGAGAACTTCCCACACCCTTGCTAAAGCATATACAAGTTGTTTTATGTTCTTTTTTTTTGGCATGGGCAGGTGCCAGGAATTGAACCTGGGTCTCTGGCATGGCAGGTGAGAATTCTGCCGCTGAGCCACTGTGGCCCGCCCTATGTTCATTTTACTTTAAAAATTCATATTTCTATTGCAAGAAATGGATGGAACATTTTTGCCTAAGTTTAAGAGTTAGTTACTTTCATTCTCCTGTGAATTTCCTATTTATGCATTTGTCCACTTTAATATTGAGTTATTGGCCATTTTATTACTAATATGTTGAGGTTGTTAATGTATTAAGAAAAATTATTTGTTCAGATTGATTGAGAAATAATTTCCTCACATTATTCTTTGTCTTTTTGACATAGTTTGTTCTTTTCCCAGTGTCATCACTATGTCTTTCTATAAATTTTGGTTTTGTATCATACTAGAAAAGCCTCCCACATTCTGTAATTATAAAACAAAAATCTCCCATATTTTCTTCTCCCATAAAATTTCCCCAAAGCATGCACAGCTATAAGGGAGATTTTATTCTTGGTGGTCATGCATCCACTTATAATTTGGTAATTCTTTTATTAAAGAAAGAAGAAAATGGCCAACCAGTAGTCTCTACCAAGAGCATTAATATACACACTTAATCAGTAAATGTAATATTACATTAGGATTTTTTTTTATAGCTAAAGCCTACTGTGCCATGTGCCAACATTAAAGGTAAATTTCCTAATGTTTGGTGGTTTGCTAAAATGTATCACAGGTTTTCAGTTTACAGTAGCACAAATATTTATAATCTCTCCTTCCTGAGAACCCATTGCAATGATGCTATCATAGTTTTTTTTTGTAAAGTGCAAACTCACAATAACAAAGGGAATGTGAGTAGTGCATCAGGAGATTAGAGCTCCAACTTTCTGGAAGATGGAAAGACGAATCCAGGGAGGGTGCTATCTTGCCAAACAGAAACGTGGAGAGATTCAGGACCCTTTTCCAAGTTTGTGCAGTTTGATAATGGGTATAATGAACTGCAAAGTACATCTCAAATAATTTGTTAGTACTAATAAACAAACTTTTAACAAGTTATCTTTTGCAACAAAGCATACTTGTAGTTGCCAAGATGATAACTTTGCTCCCACTTAGCTACATTCTTATATACTTTCTTGAACGGGAGAGATAATTACTGTTTTATAGATCTGCGGAGATCCCTTGGCATACCAATAAGAGTAGTTTACAGGCAATTATCATCTATTACTTTGCCAGTGTGTTAGTTTGCAAACCGCCAGAATGTGATATACCAGAACTGGGAGAGCTTTTAAAAAGGGAAATTTAATAAGTTATGAGTTTACAGTTCTAAGCCTATAAAAATGTCCAAACTAAGGCACCCAGGAAAAGATACCTTAATTCAAGGAAGACTGATGAGTCAGGAACACTTTTATCAGATGTGTAGTCACACGGCTCTTATCTGCTGGTCCCTTGCTGCTGGGCTCTGTTGCTTTAGCCTCTGTTCCTGTGGGGGCACCTCACTTTGTTTCTCTGGGGTTTGATTTAATCTCTTAGCTTCCCTTGGCTCTCTCCAGGTTCTGGCTTGCTTAACATCTCATGGAAACATCTGCTGGTTCCAAGCATCTCCAAGCATTTGTGTCTCTTTTCTCCAAGTTTTGGCATCTGTGTCAGCTCTGCTCTAAAGTTTCTGCTGGCTCTGTCATTTCAGTCATTTCTGACTCTCCAAAATGTTTCCTCTTTTAAAGGATTCCAGTAAACTAATCAGGACCCACCTGGAGTGGGTGGAGTCACATTTCCATCTAATCAAAAGATCACACCCACAATTGGGCATGTTGCATCTCTGTGGAGATAATCTTCTCAAAAGTTTCTACCTACAGTATTGAATCAGCAGTAAAACAAAGAGCTTCCTTCACAAGTTTGAATCAAGATTAAAACATGGCTTTCTGGGGTACATAATATTTTCAAACTGGCACAGCCAGACAAGAGAAAAATGTGAGAACAAATATTCTTAATGTTCTACCTAATGTGATCAGCTGCTTTTTATTTTTTCATCCTGTCTCATGCTGGTGGTGAGAGGCTTGTTTCCTGAGTTACTGGGCTCCAGGGATGCAACATGGAACATTTTTCTTTTGAGGTTCTCTATAGTCACACAAAAAAACTTCAGGTAATACCATTCAGGGTTCTATAACTTTATGTATAAATTAGTGGGACTGGCAAGTGAGAAATAGGTTATCCTTCAGAGATGAAACCTAAACTATCAAGAATTTTAAAGCAAAGTTAGAAAAAAAAAGTTGGTGTGAAATAGGAGAGAGGGCCTTGTGTAAACCAATTAACTTTTCTATCTTCCCCTGGGTTTGGTGTTTCCTCCAGAAACAGGTTAATGGCCATTTAACAGTGGGAAAGGCCACTGAATGGGATCATCTGTTTCCCAAACTTTAAACCACAGGGAGTGGTTTTTACTGAAGGGGCAATACATAGTGAAAAACACAATATAAAAGTTAATGAGCTGAGGAATTTTTTTTATCTACCTGGGAAATAACTGCCTGGGAAAGCACTGATAGTATGAGGAAAAGGAACAATTTAAATCTCCTAATCTTGGGAATACCATGTTGAATTCTCTGCTGCTTTTGATGGGATATTAAATTTCAGCTCAAAAACTAAATAGTTCCCACCCTCAAGATCTTCTTTTAGCTTATGTTTCTATGACTTGAAAGAAGATAATAATCCCTCCCTAGGTTTAAACTGTTTAATTTTAGAACGTCTTTCTTCCTAAGAATTTTGGGTGAGATAAAGTTGGGGTATTTAGAGGCACTGTGAGTTCACAGGAAGATTTGGAAGGTAGGGAGGAAGGAAAAATGAAAACTAAAACTAAAATATGGTGTGAGTAGTTGGCTCCTAAGTCCCATAAGTCTCACTGACATTCTAGCATCCTTACTGGCCACAGAATGTACCTTATGTCAAAGAAAAATATCTAACAGCATCAGTAACATGAAAGTTCCCTAGATCATTCTTTTGCAGTCTACATCAAGAATTTATTGGCTACAAAAACATGTTGTTGCATTGGGAAAGATGCTGTGAACTTTAGAGAAAATTGGGCTATTAGTCATTGGTCTGACCCATTAAATTCTACAGTGTGTGCATGTGTGCTTTATGTTAAAATATCCTGAAGGAGCCATATGACTCTGGGGAAAGAGATGCTCTCCATCTTTTCTGCCAAAGCAGACTGCCTGAGCCTGTATCTGTTCTCTGTTATACTAAGTCTCTTTCCGGGTAAATCAATCACTTTTTGCCTCTACAGTTCTCAAAGTTGTTGATCTAGTTTTTAGGTCAATTTCTCACTAGTTACCAGGGACATGCTCTGTTTTCTCCATCCTGACCCCTTCTCCATACCAATCTGTAAGGCTTACTTAATGAAATGATAGCAATCAAAAGTGTTTCACAGAGAATTCTCCTGGGTGGAATGGCTGGCTCTTTGGTATGGTTGATTTCATTCAGGTTATGTTTAATGGAGTGTCCATGGGGCTAGGAAAAAGAGAAATACTTCTCTTTACACAGCAGAGCCTGCATGTTTCTGAATAAAGAAAAAATATCCATTTGCAAATCCCAGTAAATGGGTTACTGGACTGAATAGATATACAAGGGGTAGAATGGAACCAGTGGGTCCAAAGTCTTTTCTTAGAGACTCTGGTAAAGTCTACTCTCTTCAATCGTATGTGAAATTAGGCTTCCTCTTCTAGCCACTGTAGGAAGAAAGTTATCTGCATCCCTTTCCTTTTTCCTTACTGTCTATTCCTGTTCAACTTCTTACAATCTAGCATTTATTCCCACTGCTTTACTTTAATGCTTTCCAAATCTAAGCCATGACCAATGACTTCTTTTCTCCCTTGTTCCTCATGTTTTGATGTCTGTATGGCCCTGACACCACTGCTGATTGAGTTAATCTATTCTCGGTCTAAAAGAGACTCTTCCTCCTACAATAATCTACATGATTTTAAGTTGAAAGTTGTGACTGAATGTTGTCTTTTCATGGAAATACTTTAGGTCAGATGTTCTAAAATGAGGTACCTGTACAAGATACACGTTTTCAAAGGAAATAATTAAAAACACCTTCAATGACTTTTAAGTACCTTACCCACATCAAGAGTCTAGAAAGTTCAGAATTGGAGAATAGAAGGGGGTTTGAGCCATGCAATTTTGGGGAGAGACGCTTATAATCTGTTAAATTTAATCCATCACAGTGGGTGAACAGAACTCAGCAGAAAAATACTGAAGAATTGCCTGATTTCCAAAAGTTGAAAATGGAGACTACCTAAGGATGAAGTCTGAGGAGAAATGCAGGGAAACCTGAGATGAGCAATCCCCAGTGAAGGAAATTCTCCAAAGGACCTACAAATGCATCCATAAAACAGATACAATTTAGGCATCTTCCAGGCTCAGAGATTCAATACTGGTTCATTAAAAGTTATCACTCACCTACCAGTTTTCTTTCCCTCTTTCCTCCTCTTGCTCCCTGTTCTCTATCCTGTAAAGGTCAGAACCTCCTTGATTCAGCTGGGACTGGAGATGAAGAAACACTAGGCAGAAAAAGAAGTTGCCAAGCATACCCTCTCCCCACAACCGACTGAAGAATTTCTAGCCTGTAGTAATTCTTAACTAGGAGAGGCAAAAGATATAACTTTGAAAAATATCAGAATATTGATATCGCAACGACTAAATTGAAACTAGGTTTTGTGTTTGTGGTAACCAGAAAACTCAAAGGAGTTTTCCAAGGGAAAGGATGTGTGCCACTGAAAAATTTAAATTAACATTGGGAGACAAAAGTGCTTTATGATTATATTCTACAAGTCATACTTGTCCAGTGTACTAAGTGCACACACTTAATGTGGGAAATTAGGAAATTTAAATAAACATAGACTTATTGTTAATTCCACTTAGCTTGGTTAATTGTCTTAAGTATTTCTTTATATACACACAAATAATTATACTATCCATACTGTTTTGTAAAATGCATTTTCCCTTAATAATATATCATGAATATATTTCCCAAAGTTCCAAAGAGAGCATTTGATCTTTTCCTTTTTATTTTTTCTATATACTTTATACTTGAACCTTAATACTTAATCATTAATACTCAATAGTAATTAATGACAATATGCCTAATTATTTTGTTATTAGCATTTTATTATTTCATGTTGAAATGTCTGTTAAATTGTTGCATCCCACTGTGGGATGAATTACAAAGTGGGATGTCACTTTTTTATAATCCTCCCCTTTTAGTGTGAGTGGAACTGGTGAGTGTGATGAGTCATCACAAAATGGAGATTCCAGGTGAGCCTCCCCTGATCAGCAGAGTCCTTTCAAAACAGAGCTTTCTTCTGGATGATGGTAGAATGAAAAGTCAGAGAAATCCCACACTGTGAAAGATTCAACATACCCCTGCAGGCTTTAAAGATGGAGGGGGCTATGCAGCATCCAGGAGAGCAGCCCCTAGCTGGCTGCCAGCAAGGAAACAGGAAACTCAATCCTATAGTCAAAACCCTGTAGGATCTGAATTCTGCTAACAACTTTAACATGCTTGGAAGCAGATTCTGGCCAAAAATCTCCTGTGAAAAACGCAGGGTAGTCAACACACAGATTTTTGACCTTTTGAGACCCTAAGCTGAGAACCCAGTAGGCCTTGCATTCTGATTTACAGAATTGTGAGCTAACAAATGGGTCAAGCCACCGAGTTTATTAGTTTGTTATTACAGTGTATACTCTCTAATACACTCTCCCTGAAAAAGTAGCTTGTAAATTACTTAAGAGGGACTGTCTTGTTCACCATCATAATCCCAGTGCTAACTAAGCACAGTGCTTAATAAATTTGCATTTTCAACAATTATTTATGGATGAATTTCATGGAATTGTTGTGGGGTTAAAATAGATACTATGCTGGTTATAAACTGTAGGTTTATATATAAATGTGACATTATTTTCATCTAGTTCCAGAGGACACATAGGTTTTGCCTTGGAATTCAAGTCTTTGAACCAGCAATGGCATCCTGGAATCCCAGCCTGACCCTGACCTGGCTCAATGGGAAAGCAGCTGTGATGCACCCCTTTGGGGTAGAAGAGCAGGGAGATAACAGCACTCATTATTAAGCCAGAATCCTTGCATTCTATCCATGCAATCATGTAAACTTTAAAAGCTAAGCTTATGGGTGCAGAACTCGCTCTTCTACCGTGGAAGAACTAGACACAAGGTGGAGAATGACTGCGACAGCCATTCCTGGGTTCAAGTGACCAGAGAAGGCCCTATGTGTTATAGGGAAGATCAGAATGAAAAAGTGGAGAAAATACTGTAAGGAAGTCGGGGTGAGTGTGCTCAGTCACTGCTACCCCTGAGGCTGAGGGGAGCACACTCCCACTTCCACTGCAAGCTGGGGAGCTTAACCCTCTCAGTCCCACTGCCTGGAATTCCCCTGTGGGAACCCAAGAGCCAGAAGACTTATTATATCCACACACAGAGATCTTGCTGAGGTGCCTAGTGCCTACCCCCATTTCCAAGGCAGGCCCCGTGAGCACCTGGTTTTGGGGGAGTTTGAGGGCCCTACCATTGGGAGGAGAGGAGACACAGATCCATGCTGATCCTATAATAGGCCATTAAGAGAAACACTATGTGTTCTGCCTCTTTCCTTTCTCCTTGGAGGCCTAGAGCACCCACTGTGCTGAAGAGCAGAGAGGAGGGCATGAGGGTGGGAGCTGACTTGAAACACCAAATGCCTTTTCCCCACCCCTTGAAGCCCACGGGTGAACACCACTTTGGGTCTTGCTGGCTGGTGTAAAACAGGGCACTCCTGGGTAGGCTGCTAACTGGGGAAGTTGAACCTCTTAGTTCCACAGACCGTGGTCTTTCCACAGAGGAGCCAGGGAATCGCCAGACCCACGGTGCCCACAAACCAGGTCGTGGCCAAGATACACAGAGCCCAACCCCACACCAGGAGCTGGTGGCTTCCAGTGTGCCCAGAGGCCTGTGATCTTGACGGATCCTTGCTTGGTTTGGTCCCTGCCCAGAGGACTGCTGTGGTCTGGGAGAGGCGGGGTTGTGGTACAGAGGTGGCCCTAGAGCTCCATTCTGCTGGAAAGACAGGGAAAAGTGGAGTCTGGAAAAACCGCTTTTCTGTCCAGCCTCTCATAAACTTCTGAAGAGGGTGGTAGCCTCGGCCTTGGTTGGCTGGGAATTACTGACAAACCAAGTGCCAAAGGAGGTCCTTCAATGAAAACCCAAGTAACTATAAAATCTTAGATGACCTAAGGAAATCCACATTCAAATAACTTTATCAAGATAATCAAATGCCAAGAAACCAACCAAAATCACAACCCACATGAAAGAGAACAAAGATACGGCCAATTCAAATGACCAATTCAAAAAGCTGGAAGAGACACAGAGTTTGGAGCAGCTAATCAAGATTTGAAAATTTGGAACAATAAATCTCCTAAATAGCTTCAATGAGTTGGCTAGAGGGAGGAAGGATATCAAGAAGATACTAGATTTTAAAAAGTAATAAAAAATTAGTAAATAATGAGGGCAGAAAGGGGTGAAAAAATTGGGTAGATTGAAATACTAGTGGTCAAAGAGAGGGGGGGTAAAGGGTATTGGATATGTGAGTTTTTCCTTTTTTCTTTTCTGGAATGATGCAAACATTCTAAAAATGATCATCGTGATGAATACACAACTATGTGATGATAATGTGAGCCACTGATTGTATACTTTGGATGGACTGTATGTGTGGGAAGATAGCTCATTGAAAATATTTATAAAAAAGAATTTTAAAGAATAAATAGAAAAATAGCAGATCTTACAGAAATGATACTGTTGATCAAATTAAAAATATACTAGAGACACACAACAGCAGATTTGAAGAGATAGAAGAAACAATATGCTAATTAGAGCAATTGAATTCGAATGAGCAAAAGACCAAATGGTGAAGAAGATTGAAAAATGTGGATCTCAGGCAAATGAAACGCACAAATATAAGAATTATTGGTGTCCCGAAAGAAGAAGAGTAAAAGCTAGGATTGTTTGAAGAGATAGTTGGGGAAAACTTCCCAAACCATATAAAAGTTATAAATATGCAAATCAAAAAGCCCAATAAAGTCCAAGTAGACTAAATCCAGATAATCACTTCTAGACACATACTAACCAGACTGTCAAATTCTGAAGAGAAGGAGAGTGTCCTGAAAACAGCAAGAGCAAAGCAATTTACCACACAGAAAGGAAACCACATACGACTAAGCACTGACTGCTCATCGGGTTTCTCACCATTGAGGTGAGAAGAATGGTATGATACACTTAAATTTCTGAAAGAGGAAAATTGCCAGCCAAGAATTCTTATTACAGCAAAGCTGTCCTTCAAAAGGGGGGAAGAATTTAAAATTTTCACAGTTAAAACAAATGCTGAGAGATTTTGTTAACAAGAGACCTGCCCTGCAAGAGATACTAAAAGATGCTCTGTCTGCTGAAAAACAATGTTGGAGAGACAAGTCAGTAGGGGGGTACAGAATGGAAATTGTATTAGTAAAGGTAACTTAAAGCATAAAAAGAGAGAAAAAAGATCTAACAAGTAAAAACTAAAGGATAGGGATCAAGAACTGCCTTTACAGTAATTGCTTGGAATGTTAGTAGATTAAATTCCCCAGTCAAAAGAAACAGGCAGAATGGGTTTAAAAAAATATGATCCATCTATATGTTGTTTATAAAGACTCCTCTTAGACCCAAAGATACAAACAAGTTGAAAGTGAAAGAATAAAAGATATTCCACATAAGAGGAAACCAAAAGAAAGCTGAGGTATCTACACTAATATCAGACAAATAGACATTAAATGCAAAAAGTCATAAGAGATAAGGAAGGACACAATATTTTAATAAAAGGAGTAATTCACCAAGAAGAAATAATATCAAAAATGTTTATGCACCCAATCAAGGTGCTGCAAAGTAATGCAGTAAACACTGGCAAAACTGAGGGAAACAATAAATGTTTCTACAGTAATAGTGGGAGACTTCAGTACACCGCTATCTTCAATGGTTAGAACAAGACAAAGGAGCAATAAGGAAATAGAGAACCTAAACAGTATGATAAATGAACTAGAGCTAACAGGTATATAGATTGTTACACCCCCCAAAACCAGAATATACATTCTTTTCAAATGCTCATGGAACATTCTCCAGCGGAGCATATGCTAGGGGTACAAAACAGGTCTAAATAAGTTAAAAAAAGATTGAAATTATTCAAAGCCCTTTCTCTGATCATAGTGGAATGAAGCTAGAAATCAAAAACCACTGAAGAACTGGAACTTTCACAAATATACAGAGGTTAAAGAACACATTCTTAACCAGCGAGTCAAAGAAGAAATTGCAAGAGAAATCAGTAAATATCTGGAGACAAATGAAAATGAGAATACAACATAGCAAAACCCATGGGATGTAGCAAAGGTGATGCTGAGATGGAAATTTATAGCTCCAAACACCTACGTTAAAAAGGAAGAAAGGGCTGAACTAGGACAGACTAGTCTTTTCTATTAGTGGTGCTGGGAGAATTGGATATCCAGATCCACAGGAATGAAAGAGGATCCCTACCTCAGACTCTGTACAAAAATTAACCCAAGATAGATCAAAGACCTAAATATAAGATCCATAATTATAAAAGTCCTAGAAGAAAATGTACGGAAACGTCTTCAAGACCTAGTAATAGGAGGTAGCTTCTTAGATCCTATACACAAAGCACAAGCAACTAAAGAAAAAAGTAGATAAATGGAAAACCCCAAGGTTGAACACTCCTGTCCTTCAAAGGCCTTTGTCAAAGGGTAAAGAGACAGCCAACCCAATGGGAGAGAATATTTACTAGTCATATTTGATAGAGGTTTGATATCCAGTATATATAACAAAATTCTACAACTCAATAATAAAAGGACAACAAATCTATTATAAAATGGGGAAAACATATGAATAGACATTTTTCCAAAGAGGAAATACAAATGGCTTAAAATCACATAAAAAGGTGTTCATCTTCATTAGCTATTAGGCAAATGCAAATCAAAACCACAAGGAGATATCATCTCACACCTGTAAGAACGGCCACTATTAAAAAGGAAACTACAAATGTTGGACAGGATTTGGAGAAATAGGAGCACATTCATTACTGGCGGGAATGTAAAATGGTATAGCCACTGTGAAACACAGTTTTGTGGTTCCTCAGAAAATGAACTACTGAGTTGTTCTATGACCCAGCAATTCAGCTACTCGGTTTATACCCAAATCTGAAGGCAGGACACAAGTAGATATTTTCACACTGATGTTTACAATGGCATTATTCTCAATAGTCAAAAGATGGAAACAATCTAAGTGTCCATCAACAGATGAGTGGATAATATGTGTGTGTGTGTGTGTGTGTGTGTGTACACACGATGGAATAGTACGCAGCAGTGAGAAGGAATAACCTCCTGAAGCATGTGACAGCATGGATGAACCTTGAGCACATATTGCCAGATGAAATAAGTCAGACACAGAAGGAAAATATATTTCACTAATATGAACAACTAAAGTATGTAAACTCAGTCTTAAAATATTGCTTATAAAGTACTTAGAAATAGAAGCTAGAAAAGGGGGAGCGGTTTTACTTAATATGTACAGGATGGTTAATGAGATTAAATTTAAAAGTGTGGGAATGGAGGGGGTGCAAAGGTAATTCAGTAGTAGAATTCTCACTTGCCATGCGGGAAATTCCCAGTCCATGCACTTCCCAACAAACAAGCAAGCAAACAAAACAAAAAATCAACAAATGGTGCTGCAATAACAGGATACTCACATGGAAAAATAATGAAATGTGACTCCGCCACAAAAGCATACCTAAAAAAGAGTGTGGGAATGGATAGAGGTGATGTTAGCTTCTTATTGTGATTATGTATTATAATACCATATAGTAGGTGAATTTGGTTGAAAGGGGCTGTTAGAGTCATGTATGTCACTGATTAGCACTACAGATATAAGTTTTTGTATAAGCTACAAATATACCACTCTTGTACAAAGAGTTAATAATAGAGGGGTATATGGGGAAAAATTACCCTAGTGAAAGCTATAGATAATAGTTAACAGTAATACCTTAATACTCTTTCATTAATAGTAACAGGTTTACCAATACTAGGGGGGTCAATAATGAATGGGGATAAGGCATATAGGGTGGTTGGCATTTTCTTTTTTGGTGTTTATGTGATATTTTTCTTTTTGCAGCAAAGAAAATGGTCTAAAATTGAATGTGACGATGGCACAAGATTTTTATGAGACGTATACTTTGGATGGAGTGTGAATATATCTCAATAAAATCTGTAGATTTTTCAAAAAAAAACCCTGCAAAATTAGGCTTAGGAATATGAAAAAAAAAGTAGGATTGTATTTCATCTTTATCTAAGGTTGCTGTGTAGTAAATGGGAAGCAAAATTCACTTGGGAGCAATTTTTCAGACCCAGAATGCCAATATGCAGGCTTCCTTGGATATAGAATTATCAAAGTTTGATGCTTTTCTTTTACATGCTGACATTAAGCATTCTTTTTTCATGAAACGTAAAAGTGAACATTATAAAATGTATATAAAATGATAGGACTGTTTCAATCATGACTAAAATATTGTGCAGATTTTGAGTGATTTGACAGACAAAAAATTGGTAGGCGCTGTTCAATTGTGCCTTGATACTCGTCTCAGATATGAAAATCTTTATTTTTATATGACTTATGTTAAATCATAACTCAAAAGTGCCCATATGTGTCTTTATTTTACATTGACATTTTCCCAGATATTTGGGATATTTCACTCAGAATGTTCACAGGTCTCAGTGAATACCACATTTTATCTGGAAAAGGGAGACAGAAGAGAAGGAAAAAGAAGAACCTAAATAAAAAAATTTAAATTTCTTCATTGTAGTTCCCAAATGCAGCTAACTAATTGGATTAATCAGTAAAAAGAAATGCAGCCCAACTGCTTGAATTTCTAGGATGGGTGTTATTGCATTTTACCTGTCATTTGGAATTCATTTTTAATTTCTACATTAAATCATAGAATGCATGCAATGAATGTCCCTGAAATAAAACATTCTGTAAACTTAATCTGTATGAATGCTTTATCTATTGTACAACTTTTCCTGTTTCCTTTGATTTTATAGCTACATGAAGTAAATTTTGATGATACGGTTGGAAACATACACTGATAAATCCTAAGACCTACAGAGTTATAGTTCAGTGTTCACCAGCTGGTGCTGATAAAACACAGTGAGAATTTAAAAAGTGTGGAAATATACATTTATGACAAATGGATAAGCGTACATTAATAGGCAGTGTTCTTTATTTTTTATTTAAATGATCAATACCCTGTACTTTTCCAAAAAAGGAAAGACATCTAATGATTACATAATATGTGAAAGATGATTTAGTGCACAATGTATGCAGCTTAAATTTTTAAGCAACTCTGAGGTAAGGCATTATTATTCCTATTTTAAAGAAAATGAATATGTAACTGAGAGAGACTGAGTATTCAGTGTCTGGGGGGAAAATGTTATTTTCCTCAATCTTGAAATTCTTGTAAAGGAGATTTTTTTTTCCAACTTCCATGAAGGGAGACTATAGGGTAGAAACATATAGGCCTTAGGTTCCCTAAATTTGCTGTATTTTTTCATCATCTGGGGAATCTTTAAAAAAACTGATGCTTGAATTCCACCCAGAAAAAATGATTTTGGCCTGGTCTGTGTTCTGGATGTCAAAAGCTTTAAAAGTTCACTAGGTGATTTCAATATGCAGGAAAGATTGGGGAAAAACTATGCTTCTAACCTTGCCCCTTATCATTCTCCCACATGATAGGGAAGTAGATATTTTTTTTTTTTTTTTTTTTTACATGGGCAGGCACTGGGAATCGAACCCAGGTCCTCTGGCAGGGCAGGCAAGCGTTCTTGCCTGCTCAGCCACCGTGACCCAGGAATTAGATAATTTGACCGTTGAGAACCTGTCATTCATTGAGCAAACATGTAAAAGGTCAACTTTTTATTTTACCATCTGTCTCTAGGATTTTAAGAAGGATTTCCAGACACTATGCCAGCAGCTGTCTTGCAGGGCTCATCTAATTAGGCCTTTGCTACCTCATGTGTACTTTTTTTAAGCCAAGATTCAAAGAGATGAATTGGCAAGTCTTGCTCTTTAGGGTTGATTGCCTTCAGATTGGTGCTGGAATAAGTAGATCTAAATCCCATTTCTCCAGAAGGCAACTGCCTTGTTCATATGTGAAGGTGATTCTTTGATTTGTTATTTGTATTTATGCACTATTTCTTAGAGTCCAAGAAGAAAGGAAGGCTGAGCTGTTGGTGCCCCAGACTTGCAGTATACAGATGCTCACTTGGCCAGCAGACCATAAAAATAATCCTGAAGTTGTCGTAGTCAGAAAATTACCAACTATTAGAGCCAAACCTTTGACAGGGTCATGAAAGCTGGAAAATGTCATATGAACATCTTCAGTAAAGGCTTGTAGGCTCAGATATAGCAAAAGGACTGGCATTAAGGAGAAATGGAGTTATTGAGATCTAGTTCTATCTCCTCTAAATGCAAGTAAACCCTACAGCTATTGAGAGAGACACAGAGACATGGAGAGCATTCTATCACTAGAAATCAAATTTCCTAAAGATTAAAGAGGAAGGGGATGAGTTTGAAAGCCAGAGGCAAGTTTAGGTCTTATAGTCAAAACATTAGGAATATGAAAAAAAAAATGAAAAAAAATTTGCAGGTTGAGCTGAAAAATAAGAGGGACTCAATTTAGATAATGCTTAGAATTATAGAGATCTCCACAGTTATAAAAAGGGGAATATGTACATATGTGTTTGTGTATGTAGTTTTGATACACCTGTATACATAAATACCCATATATCAAACAATTTAAATATTCTAGCAATTATATACAACATTTACATATGCTAACATACATATTATAATGTATGTATGAAACATGCATCCATACATACACACACTAATGCTTACACACACATAGAACCTTGTTGTTAATAATGATCATACCAGGAAAAACAGGAATATTTTAGTTTTGCCTGGTTCAGGAATGGTGACTAAGGACAAATGGAATGTAAATGAAGGCAAGAGGAAAATCCTAGAAAGCAAACCACAACAATTCCCAAAATAAAGTAAAATATTAAGAGGAATCTTCAAGACTGCAGATAAGGAGTTACTTACAAAAGCAATCCACAGAAAAGTCATTGAACACAGGGAAAACTATGCTAGCTGCTTACACATTGGTATACGTGAGAGAGAATGACTTAGAAGGTTAGCAGAGAATTCGTTTGGCATAATTAATTATGTTTCAAAGTCATGTAGTTACTGAAGATTGTTAAGCTACTATAGCACATATCATGAGAGAACATACTAGAAACTTTTAGGGTTGAGTCTTTAATAAAAGGTATGATGATGAGGTGCCAAAGGGGTGTCAGACAGGACAATATCTCAAGATCACACATAGATTACATGTTAGACTTATGAAAGGTACATTTTAGGTGTGATTTCTTGTTTGTAGATTTGTTTGAACAGTGACTTGCTCATTATTGGATATGGAACACAATGAAATCTGGACAAGTTTCTTAGGAGTATAAATGTCTGGGTTTGAAGGAGTAAGGACAATAATTTAGACAATATGATGTTTCAGAAATATCACCCCTATATGTTACAGAGAAAGACCTGGAGATATTTGGGGAGCAAGTAAAAATTTTATAAGTCAGCTGAGCTTTCTTGAAATGAATCATTGGACAATAGAGGAAAATGACCACACAGGCTTATAGCTGTAGTATACCATGGGATAGAAATAAATTTCTGTGCTTGCTATTAAAGTCGCTCCTTACTCAAAATTCTAACAAAAAGCAATATTTTGAGAAGGTCATTTGATGTAGGAATGATAATCTTCTCTGGGGATCTAAAATCAAAGACGGGGAAGGGGTTTGGAATCCTTCACTGTTACTTCAGATCAAGATTTATTGAGAATGATTTTGACACAGTTTTTGGACACATAACAGGGTCTCAAATATTTCTGAAATGTTGCAACAGCGAAGGTAATTATCCTAAAATGCCTAGACTTCTAAAACTTGTAATTGTATGAGAAAAAATAAGCAAAAGATTTGTGAATGTCTACCCATTCACATTTCACATATTTTGCACTATGAAATATGAAATGTGAAAATATTATTCCGATGAAATGGTCTCCCTCCTATGAAGCAATCATATATCTGTTTGAAATCTCTCCAGAATATTTTATTTCCTTTGGCTTATAATGAATATCTGGTCCATTGACTTCCTCTCTTCCTTATATTTCCATTCTCTATGAATATCTGCTTCTGAATGAGTATTAATTTTATAACAGCATTTAACTCAAACTTTAGCAAATTTCGCATCCTTCTGTCTAAAAAAACTCAAATGCCAAACTTTAAGGCAACGTGATAGCCAATTTTATTAACAGAGCTAAGAGCCTGAATTGTACTAGAATCTATTACTGCCAATCTACAGTGCATGGTTAAATCTGCAGGGCATGTTTAAAATTTTAAAGGGTTCCGTTATGATTTAAAGATTTCCTATAGAATCTGTCTCCAGGAATGGCTTTGTTTCATTCAGTCACTCAATTTCATATGCTCTCAAAATGCCTTTTAGTTCTCTGACCTCTCTGTCAGAGAGATTCAGGTATCCTACTATTTGAGCATAAGTTTAATTCTATTTGGAAGTCTTTTCCTAAGCACAAAACCATTCATGCTTCGATATGCCTACCTTTCAATATCAAACATTCACCACAACCCTATCCCCACTGGTTGCAAGTAGTTTGGGGGTTTGCTATTTAACTATTTCAAACTCACTTTTCCCATCAGCTACGCTTATTTACTGAAATGTCTTTAAAACTTTCAATTAAATTGATTCAGTTAATTCAATAAATTTTCAGTAGCTGGGCAGTTGTACAAAAATACTTAAAATGATTTGGGGATATAGGAGATCTGAGAAGAATGTACTGTGTGGAACTGTGATATGCTTTTTGAAGGGCCAGCGTTTTATATTCTTATTTAATCAAATTAAAAGGCATTTTATCCCTGTTAAGAGCAAAGTACCCATTCCCATTTAATTCCAAATAGCTGAATTATTTCACAATAGGCATCAGATCTTAGCTAATTAAAACTTGGAAGACCTTCTTGAGTGCAACAGCTCCAGAGCAAGTGCCATGCCTGAGGGCTAAAATTGTTCCAACTTTTCTATAAAACTCAACTAAGAAATCTCTTCAGTAGCAAATAATGGAATAAAAGGTCAGTTACTGAAAAACAAATGAATTATTCCCTGTGTAACTAATTTCCCAGCCCATGTAATTAGTTATTCCTACTAAATAATGATTAAAGAAATTTTGATAGGATTCATCTAAGGGGCAGAGACATAGGAAAGTAAGAAAACAATGCAGCGATAACTTTCTGAAATTACCTTTTGGATATTGATTCAACTTGCATCAGTGCCACACTTTGTAAGGCTAATACTGAGTGACCTAAACTCATTTCTTTCACCCACCTCCTTTTGTTCACTGATACTAATCAGATAATAATGACCAAAAGACAAATAGCAATATAGAAAAATATGGGAGACTTGATTAATTTTCAAATGGGATGAACAGGCCTAAAATAATTGGGAATAAACTAACTTTCGGATGGTTTGACTGAGTTAATCTACACTGTATTACCTACACTACACTATTCTAGATCAAAATATTAGTATGGAGTATATCAATTATAGGTATAGAAGAATGTAATTTTTTTTCAGTATCCTATTTGAAAGGAGATTTGTTAATAAAATAACCTGACAACACATAGCTTTGGTAATATTTTGGCAATATCAATCAAAAGCTTTGAGATTTGTATATCATTTGCTTCAAAATTCACTTTCTAAAATGAATCATAAAGGAATAGTCAAGAATGTTTCCAAGGATCTGACTATAAAGACATCCACTGTATCATTATTTGTAATAGCAAAAAATTGGAAACAGTTCAAATGTTCAAAAAAAGCCAATTAAGAAAGAAAACTAGGCTACGTCCATATCAGTGAATACTCTATGTGCATTAAAAGTAATGTGCTAAATCAGCAGACGCTAAAATATTTTTGATAAATACTTGGAAGAAAAACAGGCACCTTGCTCTGCTTCCATTATGGGTAAGTGTGCATGTCATATTCTACAATCAGGGAAAAAAGGCACTTTAAACCTTGACATAAGCAAAAACACAAAGGGAACATCATGGTCATCTGTCTAGTTCTTGTCCCCAACATAAAAGAAACCTTAAATCTGTCAGTTACTAACTCCCCTATAATTTTGCAAAGCTGATATCTGCAGATATGTGAAAAGCCTTTGTGTACATAACAATGATGTGATAAAATTGCTTTTTCTCAGTGAGGAACAAAACATCTGTGAAGTTAGGGAATAAGGTATGATACATATTTCTTTAAAATTCCTGTTGTATTTTTTAATCTGTTCAGTCAGGCCTTCTGAAGTCTATCTCTTATAAACCTTTATCGTAAATTTCTTTTCTTTCTAAATGCTTCTATCCCTGAATCTTTCTTTGTTAAATATGAAAATATCTTATACCAAATGACCAGAACATTTAACTGCATGTATCAGTATTTCATTCTTTCTTTGCAATTAATATTTTGTTTTATTGATATACCATGTTTTGCTTATCCATTCATCAATTCATGGGTATTTGAATTGGCTCCATTTTGGCTTTTATGAAGAATGCATCTATGTATAATGTGCAAGGTTTTGTGTAGGCATGTCTTTTTAATTGTCTTGGGTATACCTAGAAATGAAATTGCTGAGACAAATGGTAACACTATGTTTAACTTTTGAATTTCCCATAGTAGCTGCATCATTTTACATTCCCACCAGTAGTGTATGAAGTTTCAATCTCTCTGCATCCTAGCCAACATTTGTCATTGTATGTTAATTTTTTTTTATTAGAGCCATTATAGGAGTTGTGAAGTGGTACCACATTGCAGTTTTGATTGACATTTTCTAATGGTTAATGATATTGAGTATCTTTTCATGTAATTATTGACTAGGTGCTGCATATTCTTTGGAGAAAAGCCTAGTCAAATCCTTTGGCCATTTTTAAATGCAATTATTTCATCTTTTATTGTTGAGTAGTAAGAATTTTTTATATAATCCAAATACTACACCATGTAAGATATATGGTTGAAAATAACCATCTCCCTTTTTTGTGTCCTGTCATTTCACTTTGTTTGAGTTGGCTTATTGAACATAAAGTTTTAAGTTCAATTTATGTATTTTCTTTTGTTGCTTTTATTTTGGTATCCTATCAATGAAACCTTTCATTGCCTACTTTGCCGTCACAAAGATTTACTCCTATGGGTTTTCTCTAAGAATTTCATAGCTTCAGCTATTTCATTTAGTTCTTTGATCCACCTTGAGTTAATTTTTGTATAGGATGCAAGATAATCCAAATTGGACCCAATGAATTGGTTTAAATTCATTCTTCTGCATGTAGATACCCAACTGTGCTGGCATCTTTGTTGAAAACACTATTCCTTCTCTCTGCATGGTCTTGGGATTCTTCTCAAAATGCGATTGCCTGAATATGTAAGGGGGTATTTCTGTGTTTTCAGTTCTATTCCATTGATCTATATATCCATCCTTATGCCAATATTACAAAATCACAATTGTTGTAGTTTACTAGTAAGATTGAAGTCAGGAAGTGTGACTTTCTTCTTCTTTTCAGCAATGTTTTGAGTATTCTGGGGTCCAAATGTCCATAAATAAGAAAATGAACCAATAATGGTGTATTCATACAAGGGAACAAAATAAAAACAAATTACTTATGCATTTATGAATATGAATGAATTTTTAAAACATTGTTTTGAACAAAGAAGCCAGATATAAAAGAGTAGCATCCCATGTATATTCAATTTTCAAGGAATGGCAAAACAAATGTAGTATGATAAAAATTGGAACACTGGTTGTTTCTGGGGAGATATAGATTGTCTGGAGAGTGTCAGAAGGAAATTCTCTGAGCCAGTTTGAATGTAGACTACACAGATAAACACATTCTTGAAAACTCTTTTGATTCCTGGTGACTGCCCATGGGGGAAAAAAAAAAACCTTTGAAAGGTATACTTAAAGACATGGACATATCATTCTATGAAAGTATCCTTTAATAAATAAGTAATTTCTCACAGTTACATATTATGGAATATAAAACATAACAAGCTGGGCTTGTTTGGAGCTGTTATATAACCCTTAAAAGGACATGCTCTTTTAATCCGTTCCTATGGGTGTAGACCTACTGTGGGTGGGAACTTTTGGTTAGGTTATTTCAATTGAGATGTGACCCTGTCCATTCAAGGTGGGTCTTAATCCTTTTACCAGAATCCTTTATGAGAGGATAAAAGAGATGAACTTGAGAGAGCTCAGAGAGAAACACCCAGAGAAGTTTGGAGAGAGCTTACAGAGAAAAAACCCCACAGGTGCTAAGGTAGAACCCACAGAAGCTCAAAGAGGAGGCGACTGGAACCATATGCTAAAAGCAATGAGACCCAGGAGCGAAGGGCCAGCAGATGTTGGCCTGTGCCTTGCTAGTTGACAGAGGATCCCAGGATACCGGTAACCTGTTTTCAGAGAATGTATCGTCCTGTGATGCCTTAATTGGGACATTTTCATGGTTTTAAAACTGCAAACTTGTAAGCTAATATATCCCATTATAAAAGCTAACCCATTTCTGACATATTGCATTGCAGCAACTTTAGCAAACTGAAACTGATTTTGGTACTGAGAAGTACAGTGCTGAAATATGCAAATACCAAAAATGCTGGAACAGCTGTATTAAAAGTTAGGGGAAGATTATGGAGCTTAATAGAAAAAAGTTCTTTGACGAGACTGTTGGTAGAAATATGGGCACTAAAAGTACATCCATTGAAGCCTTAAACAGAAATAATAATTGTATCATTGCAAGCTAGAAGAAAGGCAACCCTTGTTTTAAAGTGCTAGAAAATGTGGTAAAATTGAGTCCTGTTGTCAGATGGAAGGCAGAATTTGAAGGTGATAAGGTTGGATATTTGACTGAATGTGAATATTGCAGCCTGGCTTGTTCTTGCAGCTTATAGTAAAATGTCACAGGAAATGGATAAGCTGAGAACTGAACTCTTGAGTAAAAAAGAACCAGAAATCAATGGTTTGGAAAATTCTGGGCTTCCATAAAGTGAGACTCTAGAGGCTAGTGCCCCATGTGAGGGTTTAACCAAATATGGAACCAGTCAACCATTTCAGTAGAAGTAAGGATTGGAAATGCAGTTATCAGCAAGGATTTGTGGAAAGTCCTATTGTACGACAGTTGGGACCCCTGTGTGCTGCATAACATGCAAAACTGAAGAGTTTTTGCAAGATCTATATGAACAGGACCACTGCCAGCCTGGTCTAAAAGGGACAGATTGAAGGAAAAATGAGGTCTGGAGCCAAGAAACCTTAGGCCAGGGGAGCAGACCCATCCATGCATGTGGAAAAGGTGAGCTTGCCCCAGAGTTTTCACAGGTCTGGACCTTCCTCCCCTTTGTTGAGGATGAGAACTGCCACCCCAGGTTTCAGAGAGGGTGGCACACATTCCCTGGGGGTTGGGGAGAGTCTGGCTACCACCCCACTGTTCTAAGGGGATGGGGCTTGTTTCCTGGAGATGGCAGAGTCCAGCTCCTACCCAGATGCTTGAAGAGGGTGGGGCCAATAACATGGCATCTTCTCAATCTCTGGAGATGCTGGAGCCCTCACCCCAGTGTTTGGAAAGGACAAGGCCACTGTGCAAGCCCTTAAAAAGGGTGGGACTGCCTCTCTCTCAAGCCCTGAGGATAAATGGCATTCTATAGATGGTTTTCAGACATTGAAATCTAATGAAGTCTGCCTTGGGGACTGTTTGCGACCTTTGACCCCTGTTTTCCTTCCAATTTCTCCCTATGGAAATGGATCATTTATCCTATGACTGTCCCTCCTTTTATATTAGAAGCAGATAACGTATTCTAAGTTTCATAGCTAGAGGAGAATTTTGCCTTAAGACAGATCATACTTGTAACTTATTTTAATGAAATTTTGTACTTAGTATTGTTACTGAAATGATTTAAGATTTTTGGAAATTGACGAGATGAATGTACTTTGTATATGGAAAGAACATGTGTTTTTGGGATCCGGGGGGTAGAGCATGCTGGTTTGAAGATGTTATGTACCCCAGAAAAGGCCATTTTTTCTTTTCTTTTCTTTTTTTTTTTTTTACATGGGCAGGCACCAGGAAGTGAACCTGGGTCTCAGGCATGGCAGGCGAGAACTCTGCCAATGCATCACCATCACATGTCCCAGCCATGTTCTTTTAATACATTCCTGTGGGTGTAGACCTATTGTGGGTGGGACCTTTTGGCTAGGTTATTTCAACTAAGATGTGACCCAGCCCATTCAAGGTGGGCTTTAATCCTTTTACTAGAATTCTTTATAAGAGGATAAAAGAGAGATGAAATTGAGAGAGCTCCGAGAGAAACACCCAGAGAAGTTTGGAGAGAGCTTACAGAGAAAAAAGCCCCACAGGTGCTAAGGTAGAACCCACAGAAGCTCAAAGAGGAGGCGACTGGAACCATATGCTAAAAGCAATGAGACCCAGGAGCGAAGGGCCAGCAGATATTGGCCTGTGCCTTGCTAGTTGACAGAGGATCCCAGGATGCCGGTAACCTGTTTTCAGAGAATGTATCGTCCTGTGATGCCTTAATTGGGACATTTTCATGGTTTTAAAACTGCAAACTTGTAAGCTAATATATCCCATTATAAAAGCTAACCCATTTCTGACATATTGCATTGCAGCAACTTTAGCAAACTGAAACTGATTTTGGTACTGAGAAGTACAGTGCTGAAATATGCAAATACCAAAAATGCTGGAACAGCTGTATTAAAGGTTAGGGGAAGATTATGGAGCTTAATAGAAAAAAGTTCTTTGACGAGACTGTTGGTAGAAATATGGGCACTAAAAGTACATCCATTGAAGCCTTAAACAGAAATAATAATTGTATCATTGCAAGCTAGAAGAAAGGCAACCCTTGTTTTAAAGTGCTAGAAAATGTGGTAAAATTGAGTCCTGTTGTCAGATGGAAGGCAGAATTTGAAGGTGATAAGGTTGGATATTTGACTGAATGTGAATATTGCAGCCTGGCTTGTTCTTGCAGCTTATAGTAAAATGTCACAGGAAATGGATAAGCTGAGAACTGAACTCTTGAGTAAAAAAGAACCAGAAATCAATGGTTTGGAAAATTCTGGGCTTCCATAAAGTGAGACTCTAGAGGCTAGTGCCCCATGTGAGGGTTTAACCAAATATGGAACCAGTCAACCATTTCAGTAGAAGTAAGGATTGGAAATGCAGTTATCAGCAAGGATTTGTGGAAAGTCCTATTGTACGACAGTTGGGACCCCTGTGTGCTGCATAACATGCAAAACTGAAGAGTTTTTGCAAGATCTATATGAACAGGACCACTGCCAGCCTGGTCTAAAAGGGACAGATTGAAGGAAAAATGAGGTCTGGAGCCAAGAAACCTTAGGCCAGGGGAGCAGACCCATCCATGCATGTGGAAAAGGTGAGCTTGCCCCAGAGTTTTCACAGGTCTGGACCTTCCTCCCCTTTGTTGAGGATGAGAACTGCCACCCCAGGTTTCAGAGAGGGTGGCACACATTCCCTGGGGGTTGGGGAGAGTCTGGCTACCACCCCACTGTTCTAAGGGGATGGGGCTTGTTTCCTGGAGATGGCAGAGTCCAGCTCCTACCCAGATGCTTGAAGAGGGTGGGGCCAATAACATGGTGGTCTTCTCAATGTCTGGAGATGCTGGAGCCCTCACCCCAGTGTTTGGAAAGGACAAGGCCACTGTGCAAGCCCTTAAAAAGGGTGGGACTGCCTCTCTCTCAAGCCCTGAGGATAAATGGCATTCTATAGATGGTTTTCAGACATTGAAATCTAATGAAGTCTGCCTTGGGGACTGTTTGCGACCTTTGACCCCTGTTTTCCTTCCAATTTCTCCCTATGGAAATGGATCATTTATCCTCTGACTGTCCCTCCTTTTATATTAGAAGCAGATAACGTATTCTAAGTTTCATAGCTAGAGGAGAATTTTGCTTAAGACAGATCATACTTGTAACTTATTTTAATGAAATTTTGTACTTAGTATTGTTACTGAAACGATTTAAGATTTTTGGATATTGACAGGATGAATGTACTTTGTACATGGAAAGAACATGTGTTTTTGGGATCGGGGGGTAGAGCATGCTGGTTTGAAGATGTTATGTACCCCAGAAAAGGCCATTTTTTCTTTTCTTTTCTTTTTTTTTTTTTTACATGGGCAGGCACCAGGAAGTGAACCTGGGTCTCGGGCATGGCAGGCGAGAACTCTGCCAATGCATCACCATCACATGTCCCAGCCATGTTCTTTTAATACATTCCTGTGGGTGTAGACCTATTGTGGGTGGGACCTTTTGGTTAGGTTATTTCAACTAAGATGTGACCCAGCCCATTCAAGGTGGGCTTTAATCCTTTTACTAGAATTCTTTATAAGAGGATAAAAGAGAGATGAAATTGAGAGAGCTCCGAGAGAAACACCCAGAGAAGTTTGGAGAGAGCTTACAGAGAGAAAAGACCTGGAGATACTGAGAGAGGAGCCACAGAGCTCAGAGAAGAGAAAAGGAAACAGTCAATACAAACTATCTCTGAGGAGTCCCAGACTTTGGACTTATTAGACATATAGGTTAAATCAGCTATTATAAATATTTTCAAAGAACTAAAGGAAATTATGTCTAGAAAATTAATGGAAAGTATGAGATGTCTAACCAACTAATTAATATAATAAAGAGATAGAAGTGTTTTTTTAAAATAAAAGCAAATAGAAATTCTGGGATTCAAAACTATATTAATGGAAATTTAAAATGTACTAGGGTACACAACAGAAGATTTGAGCTGGCAGAAGAACTATAATCAGTGAACTTGAAGATACATTAGTTGAGAGTTACAGGTCTGAGGAACAGAAAGATAAAAGAATTCTGAAAAATGAACAGAGCCAAAGAGACCAGTGGGACACCATCAAGTACACCAACATATACATAATTGTGGTTCCAGAAGGAAAGGAAAGAGAGAAAGGAGCAGAAAGAATATTGAAGAGCTAATGGCCAAAAACGTCCTATATTTGATGACTGTGGTAGTTAGATTCAGTTGTCAACTTGGCCAAGTGAAGGTGCCTATTGCTGTGGACACGAGCCAATGGCGTGTGAACCTCATCTGTTCCTGATTACATCTGCAGTTGGCTAAGAGGCGTGCCTGCTGCAATGAATGGTGTTTGACTTAATTGGCTGGTGCTTAAATGAGAGAGCTCAACGTAGCACAGCCCAAGCAGCTCAGCATACCTCATCTTAGCACTCGCAGCTCAGCCCAGGCCTTTGGAGATGCAGAAAGGAATCACCCCAGGGAAAGTTGTTGGAACCCAGAGGCCTGGGGAGAAGACCAGCAGAGATTGCCCTGTGCCTTCCCACATAAGAAAGAACCTCAGTTGAAATTCAGCTGCCTTTCCTCTGAAGAACTATACATTAACTAAATAAATCCCATTATATTGAAAGCCAATCCGTCTCTGGTGTGTTGCATTCTGGCAGCTAGCAAACTAGAACAATGACCAACCTTCACACAAAGAAATAAAGAGCACCAGTAAGCTCACTGCTTAGGTGAGTGTAAAAGACAATATGAACATATTTTGTTTGTGTCTCTTTTCTTATCTACCTGAGTTAAAGGAAAACTATATAAAACAAATAATATGAAACTGTATTGAGGGGCTTATAATATATATAGATGTAGTTAATATGATAGCCCAAAGTAGGGCAGAGGGAATGGAACTGTGGTAGAGCAAAGTTCTTATACATTATTGAAATTAATTTGGTTTAATCAGAATAGATTATTTAAATTAAGATGCTAAATGTAATTCTCAGGACAATCACTAGGAAAATAACTAAGTAAAAATATGTAAGAAACAAAAAGGGAATTAAAATCATGCACTAGAAATATCTACTTAATAGAAGAAAATAATGGAAGAATAGAACAACAAAGAAATATAAAACATAGGAAAATATAGATATAAAACTTGACATGTCAGCAATTACATCAATTGCAAAAAGGATTAAACACTTTAATCAATGCCCAGAGTTTGGCAGAATGGATAAAAGCACTGGCCAAATATATGCTATACACAAGAGATACAGTTTTGGTTAAAATACACAAATAAGTTGGAAGCAAAAGGATGAATATATTCCATGCTAAAAGTAACCAAAAGAGAGCTGGAGAAGCCATGCTGTCATCAATAAAACAAACTTTGAAACAAAAATTATTACTAGAGACAAAAGGACTTTTATAACCATAAAAGGGTCAATCCATCAGGAAAACATAACAATTATAAACACATATGCATTTGGCAGCAGGGCAACAAAATACGTGAAGAGCAAAGCTGGCAGAGTGAAATGGGAAATAGGCAATTCAGCGATAATAGTTGGAGACTTCAACAGCACTTTCCATAGCGGATTCAACAACTATACAGAAAGTCGATAAGGAAATAGAAGACTGAACAAACTCTATAAAACTGCAAGACCTAAAGATGTTGGTCGAACACTCCACCCAACAGCAGCAGATTGCATATTATTCTCAAATGTATATGGAATATTTTCTATAGGATGGCATATGTTAAGCCATAAAATAAGTTTCAGTAAATTTAAAAGGTTGTAAAATATACTGCTTCTACATTAAACAGTATTAATTGACTCACAAAAAGATAGGCTGTAAGTATAAGCAAAAAAAGGAAACAATGAGTTTCCTTATTTGACGTGTTAGCAGGTGATAATGCTATTTTGCTATGTTATTTATCTTTAATGTAATAAAACATAACATTTATATATATAATGTGTACACATTTATGCACATATGTCCATATGTGTATATATACACATAAAGTGCCCAAGAAATGTTCTTTACTACTACTAAAATACAATTAACACCCTTTTATACATTAAAAAATACTAAGAAATTTGCCAGAACTATCAAGCCAATGTAATTTCCAGGTTACTGGGGAGACATTTTAAAACATATATATTTAGTTCATAACCAGTTCCCACAAAGGAAACTAACCCATATAAAGATTCTTCTTGAGTGGCAGGTAGCGAAAAGTGTCTCATCCTCGACACAAAATACCCAGTAGGAGTTGGGCTAGCTAAGCATGTGAGCATACAGTAAAGATTCTGCAACCTTATTAAATTTTTGTTTTACAGCTTACTGGGTAAGAAAGAAATTTTTTCCAGTAATTACTTTAAAATAATTTGTTAATGTGTAGATGATTCCTCTCATGGGACTCTTGAACAGAAGCTTGAAGGGAGAAAAAAATCTAGTCAGTAAAATGTTTATTTGGGGGCGGGGTATGTTGTGCCAGATGCAAAACAGCAGAGTTGTTAGGGCTTGCATTCAGATATAGTAAAAATATGGTTCAATCAGGATGGTATTCGAGCAGGTTGCTGCACACTGTGAGTTAGTTGTCAGGTTAGATCTTGCTGATCTCTGCACCATGTGCCATCCCTGCTTCCTTTGCTGCATGCTTCCTGACTCAGCATCTAGCAAAGGGCCTAGCATATAACCATTCGTTGAGCTGAATGAACTTAACGGGTTGTTAATTGATTTGGCCTCTCTTCATTTTGTTTGATAATTTGCCACCAAAATAGTGTTCTTCGGAACTACAAACTACATGCAAAAATGTAAATGTTATGGTTTTAAAAAAGGATTGAAATAATAGTATGTTGTCCATGCACAGCAGAATTAAATTAGAAATTGATTGAAATTCTGGAAATTTACAGATGTGTGGAAATTAAACAGCACATTATTAAGTAACCAGTGAGGCAAAGAAGAAAGCAAAGGAAAATAGACATACTTTAAGATGAATGAAAATAAATATGCAAATATAGCTAAAGCAATGCCGATGGGAAATTTTATAACAATAAGTGCCTTTATTTTATAAAAAAATCACAAATCAATAATCTAACATTCATACTTAAAGGACTAGAAAAAAGAGCATAGTAAAGAAGCAGAAAGAAGGAAATAATACATATTTGAGCAGAAATAAATGACACGGTATAGAAAAACACTAGGGAAATATCAACAAAACTAAAACTTGTTCTTTGAAAAGATTAACAAAGTTATAAGCCTTAAGCTAGCCTCACAGAGAGAGGACCTAAATTATTAAAGTCAGGAAAGAGGAAACTTAACTCCCAACCTTACAGAAATAAAAGGATTATATGAGCATACTATGGACAAATATATCCCTATCCCAGAAGTAGAAAATCTTAATAGACCTATAAGAACTAAAAAGATTTATTTAGTAATCAAAAGAGAAAAGTCTGGTCCAAAATTACTTTCTTGGTACATTCTACCAAATGCTTCAAGGAGAGTTATCACTAAAACATCACAGCTTTCTACAAAAATAGAATAGGGGATTCTTCTTAACTCATTTTAAGAGAATGATATTACCCTGATACCAAAACAGAAAAAGACATCAAAAGAAAGGAAGACTACCGACCAATATTCCACATGAATATAGATACAAACATCCTCGACAAAATACTAGCAAACTAAATTCTGCAAAATATAAAAGTATTATATGACATGACCAAATATGACTTGTCCCAGGAAGGCAAGTTTAGTTTAACTTGCCCAAAATCAATCAATACCTCATATTAATAGAATAAAGGAAAAATCATTTGACAAAATCCAACTCTCTTTCATAATGAAAATGCTCAACCTGAGAAAGGACATTACAAAAAACAAACCAATACGCAACTAACATCAGACTTAACGTTGAAAGACTGAATGTTTTCCCACAAAGATCAGAAATAAGACAGGGTTAACTCTTCTTCTAAATTCCATGCAATACTGTACTGGAGGTTCTGTCTGGGGAAATTAGGCAAGAAAAAACTCAAATTTGTGTGTAAGGATGAAAACAATCTTTGTTATCAGATGACATGATTTTTGAATACGAAGCCCTAAGCAATCCATACAAAGCAATTACAATTTATAAACAGCTTTAGCAATTTTGCAGGATCCAAAATAAATATGCAAAACTCAATTGTATTTCTATATAGTAACAATGAAACTCTAAAAATAAAAATAAGAAAATTCTATGTATAATAGTATCAAAATGTTAGAATTCTTAGAAATTTAACAATATATGTGTAAGACTCAGACACTGCTAGCAACAAAGCATTTTTTAAAGAAATTGAAGGCAAAAATAAATAGAAAGATATCTCATATTCATGAATTGGAGTACTTAATATTCTGAAGATGACGGTACTCCCCAAATGGATCTAGAGAGTCAATGCAATCCCAACAAAACTCCATCTGGCGTTTTAGCAGAAATTGACAAGCTGATACTAAAACTCAGAAGGAATGCAAAAGACCCAGAATATTTAAAGCAATCCTGAAAAACAAGAAGGAACTGGGAGGAATCATATAAGACATTGTGTTACTGGCAAAAAGATAGACATGAAAGACAGAGTAATAAACCAGAGTATAGAAATACACACATTTCTTGTCAATAACTCTGTAGTAAGGGTGCCAAGGTAATTCAACGGGAAAATAATAGTCTTTCCAACAAATGCTGATGGAAAAAAACTTGATATCCCAATATAAAACCCCTACACGACACATGCAAATATTAACTCAAAATGGAAAAGAACTAAATGTAATAGTTAAAACTATAAAACTTTGGGGAAAAGTAGGAGTAAATATTTGTGATTCTGGGTTATACAATGGCTTCTTAGATATGACATTAAAACACAAGCAAAGAAAGAAAAATAGATAAATTTGGCTTCATCAGAATTAAAAACTTTTGTGTCTCAAATGGCACAAAAAAAAAAGTGAGAAGACTCACTTTCTCTATAGTGGGAGAAAATATTGCAAATCATACATCTGATAAGCTGTTTCCAGAATATAAAACTTACAGCTTTACAATGAAAAGATAAATAAATAAATTTAAAAGTAGGCAAAGGATTTGAATAGATATTTCTCCACAGAAGATATATAAATGATCAAGAAAAGATGCCTAATATCATTAATAGTGGGAAAGTGCAATTTAAAAGCACACGGCCATGCCACTTCACATTCACTAAGATGACTATCATCAAAAGAAAACATTGACAAGTGTGGGTCAGGATGTGGAAGAATTGGAATCCTCACACATTACAGGTAGAAATGTAAAGGGGGGTAGCCACTTGGGAAAGTAATTAAGAAATTCTTCAAAATGTTAAATATATGTGGCAACATGACCCAGCAAATCTATTCCTTAGCATATATTCAACAGAAATGAAAACAGCCACAGAAAATCTTCTACATGAATTTTATGACAGCATTATTCATAATGGCCAAAAAGTGGAGACAACCCAAATTGTCCACCACCTGATGAATGGATAAGAAGAAACGTGTTACATCAATACAATGCAATATTACCCAACTGAAAACAGAATGAAATACTGATACATGCTGCAACATGGAGGAACCTTGAAAATATTATGCCATGTGAAAGAAGCCAATACCAAAGCATCATATATTGATGATTCCATTTATATAAAGTGTCCAGGATAAACAAATTCATAGAGACAGACAGTGGATTAGTGATTGCCAGGGTTTGTAGAAGGGAAGAATGAAGTATGATGGATAACGGGTCTGGGGTTTCTTTTGAGGGTGATGAAAATGTTCTGAAATTAGATGGCGGTGATGTTACAAAATCTAGTGAATATACTAAAACCACTGAATTCTATATTTTAAAAGGATAAATTTTATGTTATGTGAATTGTATCTCAATAAAGCTTTTATTTATTTTTTTCTTTAAATCAGCGTTCCATCCGCATTTCTTCTATCGACCCAGGATTCTAACATATCCACTTGAATATTTGGCAGCCTACGGTGTGTGCTTCCTTCCCATCCTCCTTAGAAGTGCTGGTCACTGATTTAGCAAGCAGGTCATGGGCACATAAGGGCACAGAATGCTGGAGTGGGGAAGAGTTGAAAATTTTTACTCTTCATGCATATTCTTGTTTAAACTTTACCACAGGTAGAAATAGTTTGCCATGGGTAGAAACGCCCATGCTCTTCCTACAGATAACTAATAAAGACTTTTGAGGTCGAGTCACCTTCCCTGGAACACTGTAGCTGATAAACAGCAGAGGAGAGATTAAAACCCAGAAGGACTGATCCAGTCTAAGTCATATCAGTGATCAACTACTGAAGGCAATATATCTAGGAAAGTTTTTAGGTGACTTTACTGGACTCTGGGCTGTGTAAGCATGTCCCGTCTTAAAAAATTAAACAAAAAATGATACCAGGTGTCTAAAAGCTTAGTTTTGATTAAAATGACACCAAACTACCACTCAGAATATAAAACATGAATTGAATTAAAATAAAGTGTGGATGTACTCCTAAACAAGTTAAGCAAATTCAGTTCTACTCCTAGTGTGTTCAGAGTTTTCATCATGAATAGATACTAAATTTTGTCAAGTGTTTTTTTCTGAGTTCATTAGGGAGGTGTTCTAGTTTGCTAGCTGCTGGAATGCAATATACCAGAAACGGAATGGCTTTTTAAAAGGGGAATTTAATAAGTTGCTAGTTTACAACTCTAAGACTGAGGAAATGTCCCAATTAAAACAAGTCTGTATAAATGTCCAATCTAAGGTATCCAGGGAAAGATACCTTGGGTTCAAGAAGGCCAATGGCGTCCCACATTTCTCTCTCAGCTGGAGGGGCACATGGCCAACCTGGCAGCATCTGCTGGCTTTCTCGTGGCTCTACAAAAGAGATTCTCTCCAAAACGTTTCCTCTTTTCATTAAACGTTTCATCTCTTTTCAAAGATTAATGGGTGGGGTCACAACTCCATGGAAGTATCTGATAAAGAGTTACCACCTACAATTGTATGGGTCACATCTCCAGTCTCCATAAGAACAATCAAAATGCTCCCAGCTAGCAGTATCGAATGTGGATTAAAGGACATGGCTTTTCTGGGGTCCACCACAGACTCCAACCTTCACAGGTGGTCATTTTTTTTTTTTTTTTTTTTTTTTTACTTTTTTAATCTGTATTTTTACATTGAATTTTAAATGATTAACTTTGTATTATTGGGATAAATCTGGCTTGGCTAGGCTTTAGTGTTCATTTTATGCATCACTGGTTAGACCTGGAAAAATTTTACAAATTTTCACATCAGATATAAGTCTGTAATTTCCTTTGCCATATTTTTTTCTGGATTTATCATCAGGGTAATACTGGTCTCATAAAATGAATTGAGAAGTATTTCCTCCTTCCATAGTCTGAAGAGTTTTATGTAAAAATATTTGTCTTTCTTTAAATGTATTATTGAATGTACCATTGAAGCCTTTTAGGCCTGGAATTTTCTTTGTAGGAATGTTTTTAAATGCATGTTTAATTCCTTTAATAGATATAAGGCCATTTAGTTTTAATAGTTTGTGTCTAATAGAGAATTTTTCCTTTTCATTTAAGTTGCTATTTTTTTTTTTTTTTGGCAAAAGTTGTCCATGACATTCCCTTATTATCAATTTAACGTCTATAAAATCTTGGGTGAAAGCCCTCTTTCATTTCTAATATGGGTAACACTTTTCTCTTTTTTTCTGACCAGTCCAACTACAGGTTTATAAACTTTATTAAATTTTTCAAACAACTAAGGTTTGATTTCACCGATTTTTCTCTGTTTTCCATTGCACTGTTAATTCTGCTCTTTGGTTTTATTTCATTGACCTCTCACTGATTCCTTCCGGTTGATGTGGGTTCAACTTGCTCTCTTTGTTTATGAAATTGGAAGCTTAGGTGATAGCTTCTAGACCTTGCTGCTTATATAATACGGGGATTGAATAACTCCCTCTCAGCATTGCTTTAGCTATGTACCACAAATTTTGATATGTTTTCCTTTTATTTAATTCAAAAGACTGTCTAATTCCCATTTCAATAACTTTTTTGATTTGCTGTTTATTGACATGTTTTACTTAGATTTGAAATATTTTAAGATTTTTCAAATATCTCCTCAGCTATTGAATTCTGTTATGATCAGAAAATATGTTGTCTTATTTAAATCCTGTTTATATTTACGGACACTTATTGGCCCTGAATAGGGTCTATCTTGGTAAATGTTCCATGTGCAATTGAATAATAGGAACATTTTGAGTATTCTAGGTCAGATGGGTTAAAATATTAATAGTTTAAGTATTCTGTATCCTTGGTGATTGTCTACTTGTCCTATCAATTATTGAAAGAAGAGTTCAGAAATCCGTAATTGTGGATTTGTCTATTTCTCCTTGAAATTTTATCAGGTTTTTTTTTTTTTTCATATATTTCGGTATTTCGGAAATAGCATTCAGGACTGTTATGACCTCTTGATAAATTGACTCCTTTATCATTATGAAATGATATTCTTTACCCTTATAATATCCTTTCCTTTAAAATCTGCTTTGTCTGATAAAAAAATTGTTAATCAAGGTCTATTTTGACTAATGTTAGTTTGGTATATCTTTTTTTTTTTTTTTTGGCATGGGCAGGCACCAGGAATCGAACCCAGGTCTTTGGCATGGCAGGCAAGAACTCTGCCACTGAGCCACTGCGGCTCGCCCTAGTTTGGTATTTCTTTTAAAATCATTTACTTTTAATTTGTTTGTATCTTTAAATGATCTATCATTTGAGAGATAGATACATCTATCATTGTATCTATATTTAAAATGAATTTCTTCAAGATGGCATATGGTAGAATCTTAACTTCATACACAATTTGATAATCTCTGCCTTTTAGATGGGAGTTTTGAAAATTACATTTAATGTGATTAGTAATATGATGATGTTTAAATCAATCATATTGCTATTTTTTCTATTTCCCATCATTATTTATTCCCTTTTTCTTCATTTTCTGCCTTCTTTTCAATTAAGTATTTTTAGGATTCTACTGTGTCTCCTGGCTGTCTAATTAACTTTAATGATTTGTTTTGTGCAGGTCTTAAAAAAAAAGTAAAATTCACAAGGTCTCATCCAATAAAAACATTAGCAGATAGGCAAATAAGCAGAAAATAAGAATTTTAATGAGGATGAAAAATTCAATCAATGAAATGACCAAAAAATTTAGTATAAAAGAAAACTAAAATAGTTTTGCTATATTCCATATGCTCAAGAAGGTAGTGGGAAGTATCAATGTGCTACAGGAAGACATGGAATATTTCATCTCAAACTTTTAGAGATGAAAAATATGTCTGAAATTTAAAAATGCATTGAGTAGGATTTCCAGGAGATGGACATGGAAGAACACAGTAGTGAAAAAAGAAGTACCAGAATACAGAGAGAGAAGAGGAAGGGTAGAGGGGGAGCGAGAGAAAATAACAAAGTATACCAGCGTTGTGTATCTGTGAAATATTCCTGGATTAAGTTATTTGAAAATAGTTTGATCATTTCAAGGCTTGCCTTCATGCTTTACTAGATGTGATCAAAGAAGCCATTATTCTAGAGATAATTTTTCCTTATAGGGAGGCAATATCCTTTCATGCACTCTTTCTGATGCCCTATTATATTCCAAATTGTTTTTGTTTGTTTGTTTTTCCACTTGAACCAGTTGATAAACTATTCTTGGTCCTCTCTGAGCTACAGCACTGGTTCTGCCTCTTCCTTTCTGGTTCTTCTTTCCCTGGCCTCAGGGAACTTCCTCACGCACCTGTGCTGATCTGTACTTAGCTGAAAACTCTGGGGTGGTGGTGGGGGGCCTGCATTCTCTCTTCTCCAGTAATCCGCCCTGCAAATTCTAGCCACCATGACTTCCCACAACTCTCAACTCTGTCTCCTCGATTTCGATAGATAACTAGGCTCTGTTTGGGATATTTCTCCCCATGCTATGGCCTGTAGACTCCATCTAAGCCATTAGCTGGAGCAATCTGAGAGCTCACCTTGTTAGTTTTCATCTTTTTTTGTTATCATTGACCTGTTATTTTCATTCCTCCATGTTTAAAAGCAATTATTTTCACATATTTTTTTCTGATTTTTTGGTTGCTTTAGGTGGGACAGCAAATGAGCAAATCTGTGCCCTGTTAACACATCATGGCTGGAAGTAGAAGTTCTGGTGAGTTATTCAAGATAATTGTTTATTCACAATGCTTTTATAAATTTTAAGTGTTTAAAATAATTGAACCTTGTTAAGATGTTATATTAGATTGTCATAATTTTTATCCAAACTCAAATACCACTTATAGTTTATATTTCATTTCCATACTCATTAATCTACTCATTCCACAAATTTTTACTGAACATGGACTAGAGGTATGTACTTGATAATGTTCTAGGTTTGAGGAATACAGAAATGAAGAGAAAGACCGAATCCTTGGTCTCAGGGTGGTAGTGTACAGATAACAAATGCATATACAAACACATATATATGATATCTCTCATAATGATACACCCTGCAAAGCAATGGAAGAGCGATGTGGTGAGAAGTGACACCGGTGCAGGAAAAGTGCAACTTTCACTTGCATGATAGGCAAAACTCTGTGCAATGAGGTGTTATTTAAACTAAGAACTAAAAGATGAGGATTGATTTATGTGTATAACTAAAGAGAGAGAACAGTGATTCCAAAAGCCTTGGGATGAAAAAGAGATTGTTTCATTTGTAAAATGTAAAACCAGAAGCGTGCATAATTTGCAGAACAAAAGAAAATGAGGCTGGAGAAAGAAGCATGAACTACATTGCTTAGGGACTTATGGGTTGTGATTTATGCTTTTAGAAGAGTAATCTGGCTACAGAATATAGAATGTATTTTAGGAAGTTAGAATAGAAACATATTATAGTTAGGAAGCTATTGCAGTATATCGGTAACAAATAATAGTGGCTTAGCTTTGATGGTAATTAGTAAAACTAAGGATATAGTTTGGAGACACAGCCAATAAGGGTTATAGAAGAATTTGATGTGGAGGTAAGAAAAAGGTGGCTTCAGATAAAGAGGCAAATCAAGGATGATTTCCAGGTCTTTGGCTTTAACAACTGGGTGCATGGTGGAAATTGTTTCTGAAATAGGGGCTGAAAGTGAAGCAGTTTTAAGAGGAGAGTGACAAATGTTCTATTTCTGAGATGTTAAGTTGGTTGTGTTAAATTTCCAAGTGAAAATGGCAAGTAGGTTGTTGAATATAAGTTTGGACCTTGCGCGAAAGGCCAAGCCTGGAAATAAAAACTGTTCACATGGCGTTACATAATTTTACTTGCTTTTGTCTGGTGACATTATATTATTTGTCCCCAATTACTCACCTTTCAGAGACTGATGCCTTTAGTCTTCTGGGTTACAAATGAGCACAGGCAGGATGGCGTGCCCTCTGCTGGATAACTGGCAGGCTTGGGACAATGGGTATATGTACATGTTAATTTAGGGATTATGGAGTTTCCAACCAGGTTAGAAGAGAGAAAAACCACAGCAAAGTAAGTACTTGAATAGGATCAGGTGTTCAGGAGAAATGTGGAGTGGCTGGGGACTGGGTGCCAAACAGAGAATGCATTTCAGTTCTAGCTTGATGTCACATTCAGAATGGCTGCCCAGGTTTGAGAGATGTGATTTTTCAAGGAATGTCAGAAATGTATGCTACTATGTAAAATGCTATGAACTGTAAATGTTGGCTACTATTCAGATTTGAAACACTTTGTGAGTTGAAATCGTGGCTTAAAATGTGTCTGTGGGTAAGATCAATGTACTGGACCAATGTCAATGCTCTGGTTGAGATATTGTACTTTTGTTTTGCAAGATGTGACCATTAGGGGAAACTAGATAAAAGGTGCATGGGCTATCTCTTCATTATTTCTTACAACTGCATGTTGAATCTACAATGATCTCAAAATAAAGAGTTTTTAATTACAAAATTAATTTTTCTGTAGGTCAGATTGAGCTGAGGGGCCATTCAACTTTCATCTTAAGGAGGGTGGTACAGAAAGAATATAGAGTGGTGCTTTTCAAAAGGTGGCCTTAAAATTCTAGAGAAGGCAATGGGGTATGCATTTGCTGGCCTGCAGAACAACCTAAATCTTACATAAATCTATAGACCGGAGCTTCTGCCCCTTCTCCCCAAATGCTATTATTGGCCTAACTCCCTTAAGAAGCAGTGAAAGAAGCAAAATATAAACAATTATTTAGGAGAATCAGAGTGGCAGTAACACCAAATTACACTAAATTATTACTGAGCTCTGGTTGTTTCTTGCCGAATTGTGAAATGATATCTTATATCAGAGGTAACCTAGTAATGTGGAGTTACTTATTCATTTGACCAGTAAAATATAATGGAGAACATGGCTTAATGGATTACCATTTTACAGTTGAGGCAATTGATAAATAAACCTCTTAGAACATGAGGAGACACATGAAGTCACACACATATGCATACATACATTTTATGGTACTTTACTCATACACACATACATAGAGGTTTACTCTCTTGTATTAGTCAAAGTTCTTCAGAGAAACAGAACTGACATTACACATACATATATATATATATATATATATATATGTATGCATGTATATACATGGAGAGACACACAACACTCACATAAATGGACAGATGGAAAGATTATAAGAATTGGCTCACACAGCCATGGTTATTGGGTTATTGGCAAATCCAAATTCCGCAGGGCAGGCTTTCAAGTGGAAATCTCTGATGAAGATGAAGAGAACTCCCCAGGAGAAGCTGGCCTGGCTGAAGTAGAAGCAAAAATGCTTCTTTCTAGAAATCCTCAGCTCAGGCTTCTGAGACAACCATCTGATTGGAAGGGAGGACTCCCTTCATTGCTGAAGGCAATCTCCTTCATTGATTGTAGATGCAATCAGCCTTAGATGCAATGAACTGACTATATATGCAAACTCATCTATAAAATACCTTTACGGTAATGATTGGGTCAGTCCTTGCTTCACCACACAACTGAGTATCAAGCCTAGATAAATTGACACAGGAAATTAACCATGATGCCCTCCATATTTCATTTAGAGAACATTTGACAAAATTAAAAAACAGTGAGCTGTTTTCTTACCTATCACAGTGTCAGTTAAAGTATCTCATATTTGGGAGGAATTCAATCCATTGATTTACAGAATTCATCCTGTTGCCCATTAAATAAGTTTCTGTTTCACATGGCTCAGATGGTTCAAACCCCTCCCACCCACAAACTCAGGAATTATGCCCTTCCAGATGATTGGTGAAAGACAGAGAAGACAGGAGAAAAGGAAAAAAATGTTTGCAGGAGAGTGAGGCAGCGGATCTGGGTAATGGCAACGAATATACCAGAAAACATCATTTGAAACTATGATTCCAGCAGCAGAAGAGATAGCCTTCCAATCCAGTACATAAAGGGCAGGCTGACCCAAAGCAAAATTTTAAAACGTGCGACATCAATCTTGGAATCTTCCACTTAAACAATAATGTTTTTAAAATGTTCTATGTACCATGGTTCAGAATTGTGCTTGTCTTTGAGATACAAAGAAGAGACAGACAAGATAAAGATAAAATTACGATCTGAAGTGATTATATGAATAACGTCATTATAATGACAGCATTCATAATGACGAAATAACATGAAAGTAAATAAGACTATGTTTTAATGTGCAAATAATCCTATTTTTCATGTATATAGTAGGAAATACATCATAAAATTGTTAAATCTAGAAACATATTGTTTCTGAGTTTGCTACTTATAACTGCCTTCTATGGAAGAGATTGGAATTTTTCTTTAAGGTAGACCTTTCCTTTATTCTGGGAATGGACACTTTATTGATCTTTTTGCCCATATAACAAAGAAAGGTAAAAAAAAAAAAAAAAAAGCATGGCAGCTTAGAAGTTCATTCAATCTTGCCAACATACTGTTCACAACTGCATTAGACCTGTGACCCAGGTATCCACAATGCCCCCACTCAGTATTGTCATGCACTGGCTTTTTTATATATCATTTTATTAATCTGACCTCAGTAGGCACCTGAGTTATGATTGTTGGCATCATATACCTCCCTCTGGGGGTATCATGAGCAAGTGGTCTAATCCAGGTGCAGATGCTGCAGGCTTAGAATATTTGCTTTACCCAATAACAAAAATGAGTCTATTTTTAGAGTGAATGTTCCCCTAAAAAATTAACATTTTGCCTTAAATCTTTTGATTCCTAAAAGTTGTTTTTCTCAAGAAATTGAGCATTCATAGCTCTAAGAAGTTGTTCTTATTTAAATCCATGACTTTTTTAATAGAAGCTTGGGGAAAGTTCTATCAGAGATTCATTCTGTCCTTTGAACTTTTGTTCTTCTTTATCTTTGGAAATTTCTCTTTTCTATAGAAACCCACCCCCACCATCCTTGTCATCTTCATGTTTTTTAACAAGGCTATTTTTTTCATCAATGGCAAAGTCAATTTTAAAATACTGTTTGAACTTAAGCATATTAATTGTTCTCATCATTTTCCTTTGCAACAAACATGTGAGCTTCAACTGCCATCCAAAAACATAAGTGGCTAGTTACTAAAACCCAGAGGTCACAGTCTGAATTATGAATCTGAAGAAGAATGGATACTTATCTATATTTTACATAATTCTCTCTTGGGAAATCTCTATCTAAAGCATCATGGAATCACCTTTTATCACGTATAAAATTGGATCATTTACTTTCAGAGTGGTTTAGAACATAGAAGCATTTAATGTTCCACAGAATTAATTGTCTGTAACAAGAGATGTTACCATATCTGAGTTCCTTTGGCTTATTGTCATGTAATTCCTGTCTTTAGGCTGTATGCTGAAATAATGAGGATTTCAGTGGCAGGTAACAATGAGGTCAGTGGCCATTCCAGCTGAAAGAATGAAATTCTAAATCATCCACAGAAAAGCGAATCTTTAGTTGAGACTCCTATATTGAAAGTAGCTTATTAAATATCTAACAAAATCAGATTTTAGAAAAACATTGACTTCACCCATCAAGTTGCAAACTGCGAAGTCTGTACCTCTACCACTTTCCTTGGTGTGGAGGTAAATTGTGACCTCCACAAAGGTCACTCAAATAAATAGGTTAAACAGAGAAAAACAGGATAACTAAAATCTGTAATATCAATGTATAACTTTTGTTCTTTGTACTCTCTCCTTTTTAACTTTGGGAATACATTAGCAAAGATTACTATGGGAGTACAATAATTTTCATATGTGAAATAAGTGTTTTAAATCAATACATTATTTTTTTTTTGCATGGGCAGGCACCAGGATACATTATATTTAAAAAATGTATTTTAAATCCATTATTAGATTATTGCAACATTCATTGAACATGAGCACTTATATGAACCAGGCACAAGGCACATGAGGGAATAAAACCTCTCTCCTTATGGAGCTTGGGCTCTAGAGAAGAGAACCATAAACAACAAAAGTAATAAATAAGACAGTTATGTATCTTGTTAAAAGGTGTTAAGTACTATGAGAGAGAACAAATCAACACGGCAAAAGGTATAAAAAATCCTGGGGAGAAGATCGCTTGCAATTTTAAATAGGGTGTCTATTGAAATCCTCATTGAGAAGAAACTATTTGCAAAAACATGAGATTGAGAGAGTTAACCATATGGGGAGCTAGTATAAACACACTGAAGTAGAGAGTATCTGGCATGTCCTGGGAACTAAGAACAGATCTTGCCATCCTTGTTATAGACCAAGGGATCAAATCTTAGCAAGCGCCCTGCGAAATTGAAAAGAGTAAGTGGTGCAAACAGGGCTCACAGTTTAGCTTTCTCTCTCCATTTTTATCTATTTTGCTCTGTTTTTTGACCAGCCAACGATAGATTCCTCTGGTTCACATGCATTCTACTTTCCTAGATGAAAGATAGACTGTGGAAATAATCACACAAAATTATTTACATCTATTTGCTGTTCAGAAAACAAAATAGGGGGCAGAGGAAGTGAGTTCCTTAAACTATGATTAGTTGCAGCCATAGAGTGCAGGAGGTTGCATTAATAACTTAACTGGCAACAGCATGTCCATCCAATCCTGAAACCAGAGCCAGAAACCACATCACGAGTTTGACACCACTACAATGTCAGTTCTCACCAGAAAAAGGTTTTTCATCCCAGTATTAAAAGTTATCAAAAGACTTAGAGGTAATAATCAGTCTAAGGAAATGCTCATTGGATCAGCACAATGTTGTCCTTAAGGATATAAATGCACATTGCTGATCATTAGAGGACTGAGGATGGCAGGCACATGCAAACTTCAAACTCAACACAGAAGCCATGCTGCATCACTGGAGTACTCCCATCATTGCAGCTAGGTCAGTAAAGCAAAATCCTCTCTAATCAGTTCAATCTTTAAAAAAAAAAAAAAAAAAAAAAAACCCGAAGAGGGTTTCCTCACAATCTTAGCATATAGAGCACCATTTAATGTTAGTCAAGAATATATAACATATATTTAATATAGCTACCTCTCTTTCCTTTTAATTTAGCAAAATTCCCTTGAGGTCAGTATCAGAATATTATATGAATAGCATTGAAAACAAACCTTTCTTCTCTACCAACATTCAAGGCCTCCCCTAAAATGGAACATACATCTTCTTATTATATGGTCACTTCATCTGACACACTTACAAATAGACGAACAAGTACAATGTCACCATGCTGTTTACTATATTGAAGTTCTGAGCTAAGTTCACCTGCAAACACTGATCATTATTTCTCTTTTAGATCTGTATGTAAATACACATGCTAGCATCTTTGTAAGTCTGTCCACATTTTCCATCCGTGGGACCTACGTTTCACTTTAATAAAAGTTTTTCTGGAAAGAATTCATAGTTGCATGCACATTGAAGCCACAAGCTAATGCAAGCCTGTGAAGAGTGAAATATTTTACCTTTTAATCTTTCTCTGCCCTCCTTACTGCTGGAAGAAAAGATAGGAAAAAAGAAAGCAATCTATTAAACTTCTTCCAATTATCCTTTATTTGTATCTCTTTTCTTTGAGTCTTATTTCTCTCTAGCTTGAGACACTTTTTAGGACAGATAGTCTGTTAGAACTGATTTCATGAAATTCATGGAAGAGTTATACTGGATGAAGAAAGAAAAAGAGTGAAGGGGATTTTCTAAAGAACAATTTAGCTGACTTATTTGGAAAAAAACAACACAAATTCTACTCCTTCATTCACTAAGGTACTTATGAATCTTCCTGAAATTACTCTGTGATATTTCTTTTAGAATGAAATTACTTTTATATGCACAGTAGAATTGTCTATTTTCCTTCGTTATCAAGTGATATATGCATCAGCAGTCTTAAAATGGTCTGTCCACGTAGGACATTCACATTGTTTTCAAAGTGAATTTTAGCTTGCTCTTGAACAATGCCACTCTTAATGTTTATAGCCACCTTTTCTAAACCGTATTCAGAAATTGAGTTTAGAAACAACCACTTATGCCATTGGGACTTTTATCATGGGCAAACACCAATATGCAAATTTTAAAGGTTACCCCTCAGCAGTGAGTTTAATTATGAAACTATAACTATTATTTCTGAAATTCTATTTCATCCCTGTTGTGCTCAAAAATCATTTTGACTACAGGAATAGACATTTGGGCCTTTAATCCCTTGGGGGAATCATAGTGAATGCAATAACTGCTGCTGTAACATGTAATTATAGCCACACAATTCCATTTCTTTTAGTCCTGCATCAAAAGCCAAAGAGAAAAAAAAATGCCAATAGAGGAAGACTGCTTTCTTGACTGGTAGATCTATTATTTATACAATGATAGTTAGTCAATATCAAAGAATTTCCCAAACTACCAGAAATGCCTTATTCTAGCTGAAGGGGAACATTGTGCCTTTTTAACAGCTCGACAGATTAATGGAATCGAATGCTTAGAGTTTTCATTTTTAAAGGCAGAGAATGACAGATCTGGAGGGATATCAAGAACAGAGCAAAATGCCAAGTAATGAAAGAACAATTGCTAAATAAGGACAGACTTCCATCAACACATTAAAAAGTGTACTATGTGGTATTTGCAAAGCAAATTTCCCTGTTACTGTTTTTTCCCCTTTATTCTTGGATTTTTAGTGTCCTGACATTATACTCAGATAGCAGAGAGAGTTGGACTTTAAGAATATGTGATTTTATTGAGCACATGTTATACAGATATTACTATCATGGAAATAGGTTGTGTTTCATCTAACTCCAAAGCAAAGTTTTTTGTTTTTACATTTGTTGTTCCTTTTGTGCCTCAGACCTTCATGTGGCTTACTCATCATTCAGACCACAGCTTGAATGACACTTTCTCAGGAAGCTTATTCCCCAAATTTGGCATGTATCATACTCATTTGTTTTATTTTACGTCTTGCAACTGTATTTGAAATTACCGGTTATATTCAGGTATCTGTTTATTGTTTTTCTCTTATTATCTGATTTATTCTTTGTTATATTTCCAGAATTCATGCCGTACTTTCTCAACAACAATGTCAAATCGATGGATAAACAAAAGGAACGAAATAAGCTAATAAGTCCATTTAGCATTGGGAAGAGATTGTCAAATCCATTGCTTACAGAAAAGGTCGGGGTAACAGGTTGAAAAGATTTCTGTTTCAGATGAGACACTCTGTTTTTAAAGTAGATCATGACTACTTTCCCAAATACAATTATTAATTTAGAATTCATTGTCTATCTTGTATCAGTTCTCATTTGTTCAGAAATGGCTAAAATTCCTTTGCAGCTATTGATCAAACAGTTTTTGGTAAGGATGTTGTTACAGAAACTCTCAACTCTCAGAAGAGAAACACAAGCCTTTTTTTGACCTATGCATAAATCTAGGCTGAAGCTGTAGGAACTCAGGTTTAGAGACGTATATGTGGAAATCAATGACCAGGAGAAGTTACAGGCCATCTGAAATCCTCTGAGGCTAAAGGTTTTAAACAGGAAATAAAAATTTAAATAGCAAATAAAAACCTTCTCAGAGAACTATTATTGGACAGATCTTTCATCTGCGAAATGAGTTTCTCCCCCCTGTATCCATGAGTAAATTCACTAGGTTTTTTTGTTTTGTTTTGGGGGACCATAAAAAGTTAGTGACATTGAGCGTGCTCAAGGAAATTTTTTCTGACCATTGAGAAAGTTTGCATCAAGAAAGTGATGGCAGGACTGCCACCAAAGAATTCTTGATTCTTTATTAATCTGCTTTGATTTTATATTTCTAAACAAGTATGTTCACAAAGAATTATACCGACAATTTCAGCCTCTTGCTGGAACAATCTGAGTACTCACTAAGGAAGCAATGCACATAATCAAATTGAATTTCTTCCCCCCCGAAAGACAGCGGAGTGGTCTTGCTGAAAAGACATTTATGTTCAGTGATACAGGGTTAGTGACAGTGCCAACTTAACACTTTAATGGAAAGAAGATATCAACTAATATCAACAGTTCTGGGTACTTCTATAATTCGTGGCCATGCTACATTTAAGTAGATATTCAATTTCCTAACAACAGCATGGAGACAAAATGGATGCCATGTTTCAGTGTGGCTCTCATGAACACAAGCTGGTTAACTTCCAAGCTAAATGCACTACTAAAGTACTATATCAAAAGCTGCAAGTATCTTTTCTTGGATCCCACATCTATTCTCTACTTAAAATGCCATTTAACATTACAAAATCATTGGTCATGGGAGTAGATGACAAAGGATAAAAGGATAAAGCAGGTTTTTGACTTTTAAAAAATAAGAGCAAATTCCCAGATCCAGGTTGGCATTTTTACTAATGATGAAATTAATCGGTAATAGTGGCAATGCTGTATCTTATATTATTACTGTTTATTTTTTTAGAAGGTAGCCATTTTAGTTGCTGCAATTATAGGGAAGATTTCTTGCATTACTGCACAGCATTGCCATGAGATTTCTGCCACATTGGGAGCTCTTTGGGGCATAGAATTTAGATTTTCTTCTTTTGATAATCGTGCAAGGGGGCAACCAGCTGTGACTTTCATAGTAAGGGGGATGGGTGATTATTATTTTGGGGGGTTGTGGTCAGATTCCAAACAGTGCCTTGTATATGTCGGCACAGATGTGGGATCTATTGAAACAAACACTAATCCATTTGTCCTACATTAGTGGGCCTGTGTCCTCTTTACAAGTGTTTTTCCTTACCACACATTTTCTGTGTTTCTGCCATTTTGAATTGAAAGCATTTCCATTTCATTTTGCAAAAATAAAATAAAACCCAAAATGTACCCAGAGATTATATTATAATATAATTCTCTTTTAATAAAGGAACTGATATGATATCATCACAATAATAATAACAGTTTCCTGAAAGAAATTCCCATGCAAGGGGAAGAGAAATCAGCTTCATTAAATCACAAAAGACAGATGGATGTCAAGTGAGTGCTTTTCCTAATTGTATTCTAAATATAACCAGTTGTTCTTCCCCTGATGACTTAAATATTCTATTTTCCAGTAGAATGAACTTCCTATAGAATAGGAAAAAATTAAGTTTTAGACCCAGAGTTGAAAAACTTGAGCAAACTCTGAGCCTTACTTGCTGATTATTTAAAGTAAAAGCCTATTGTTATAGTGAAGTTTTTCAGTTGTTAAGGATGATAAAATATAGTAACCTTCCAAAATCCTGATTGAATGCAAGAATCAGTGCAGGTTTAACTAAAATGTGTGGCATCTTCTTTTTCTTCTGGGTTCCACTGACTTCCAGCTTCTTCCTGCTTCCCGTGGCTTCTTTTCAGTTTCCAATGTCCTTTTCTTATAAGGATTTCATTCATATTGGATTACAGCCCACTCTCACTTCATTCAATTTAGCTACACTTTAACTAATGACATTCTAAAAGCTCCTATGTACAAAGGGTTCACATCCATAGGAAAGGGGAGATGATCCAATCCCTAACAGTAATATTTTCAAATTTTGAAGGAACAGAGAATTTTTTAGAAAGTCAAATGCAGTGAAGCTTCCACTTAAATATTAGGTGCAAAAAAGATAGGGTCAGGTGCATCTCACCCTTGAGCATACCCACACTTACCCCTTGTATGTGTACTTTCTTTCTCTTCAATAAACTTTTCCCACTTGCTTATTAAAAAAAAAAATTCACATAAGCTTGACTTTGGAAGGCTTACCACACAAGACCAAAACTCTCATAGGGAACATGCCATTAAGATGGTATTAATTGCTACATTGTTTAGAAGAACAAAAGGTTGGGAAAAGATTAAATACCTACCAACAGAGAACTATTTAACTTACTGTAGGGAGATGCATCTTTATATATGCAAATAAAAGATTATCTCCAAGGTAGAAGTGAAAAAAGTCATATAAAACAGTACATAGGTTATGCTAAAATTTGCATAAGATAAAATAAATGTACACAAATGTATGTAAATGCACTTAATGTCTCTAAAGATATTCGTAAGAAATGGTAATCCTTTCTGGTAAAAGGAGCATGGAGGTTAATTGACAGATTTATAATGGGAACTTCTGTTTCACTGTATCTTTTTGTGCATTTTGCTTTTATACTTCATCTGTATATTCCCTAAATAGTCAAATGTTTTCCCAAATTTAAATAAATTCATGAAATAAACCCACTGGAAGATTATAGAGGGAAGCACTTACATTCTAAAGTAATGTAACAAACTCTCAATTCCTGAAATCTCTTCATTGCTCTCTCTTGGCAAAACTACAAGCGTGGTTAAATGAAACCCTCTACCCAGTTGTCTCACTAATATTCTTTTCTACGAACCTCACTTTGGCCTTTAATACAGCTAGATATCCATACTGGATTTCCCTAGACCATTTCAATCTCTTTTTAATTATTCAGAAACATCAGTCCAACATTTCTCTTCTCTCTCAACTTCATAAATTTTTCCCCTCTCCTGGACCATTCCTCTCATCATAAAAGCATGCTGTTTTTTATCTCATATTGCAGAAAGAAAAACTGTCTTGGCCCCACTTATCCCTTCAGCTATCCCCCTATTTCTTTGCTTACCTTTGCACAAAACTTCTTTAGAGCATTCTCTCTGTTTGCTGCCTCTAATTCTTCTCTTCCCATTTACTCTAATTTGCATGCCATCTAGGATTTAAGAAAAAGAATTGTAAACAAAAAAACTTTTTTTTCATTTGAGGTGCCTATTAACCCGTTTATCCATCAATGTAAGAAACCAATTACAGAAAAAAATCATTTAAATCTGCTGAAACAGAATTAAGCTAGACACAATGAAGACTCACTTGACTAAAAGGGGGAAATGAGGCACTATATCTGTTTTTATAAAGTAAGAGTTGTCATTTTCTTCATGAAGGTTGGGGCCCCGAATCTGAGACCAATCCTTTAGAGCAAACAATAGGAGAGAAACCTCCAGCACAAACTTCAAGTAAATGTAAAGACAATCAGGCAAATCATTTTAGCACTTTCTCATTATCAGTCGGTTTTTATTTATTTTGAACATATATATTATGTGTAGTGTTTGTGTAGTGCAAACTGGAGAAAGTATATGCAAGAGTTTAGAATGGAATGCATATGGTTATCTTCCTTATTGGTTTGCATATATATAAATATAATCAGAAGTCCAAGGACTAAATCTGTCCTTTTGAAATTCCCTGTTTATTTTTTAAGTTCAAATGTTGAAATGACATATTTATAGCATAAATGACCTAAGGTAAAATTTAGACTGCTATCTCTAAGCCAAGTGTATGACTTTATCACTAATCTCTTTTCTGAAGAACTCTATTTGCAGACTCCATTTGCAGTTACAAAATAAACAGATTAATTTTTTCTCAATTAGCATAGGTGTCAAGAAAGACTTTCTCCTTCTAGTACCCTTGACAGAGATTAAAAGTGTGTGGAGAAATATTACAGTACAGGTAGAATTTTAGCAAATCAAGCATATATTCTCTTAGCATTATTAAAGAAAAATTGTGGAAAAACGTATGTAAGCAGAATTTTTTTTTCAGAAATTTTCTAAACAGAAACAGCAGCAATAATTCTTTAGAATTGAAAACTTATAAGTTCTACTTCGTGGAAATGAAAAATGACTTCATGTTGAAGAATTATTATGGAAAAAAGTTCCCATTTTTTTCTACCCCTTTCTATCCCTACTAAAACCAACTACAGCTGCCTATACTCTCTGGGAAAACCTCTATCAGCAATGAACTTTTAAAGTTATTTTAAAAGCAATAAACTATAAAGTAAAAAAGAGAGAGATTAAGGGTATATATAGCAAGTTCTTCTTTTAAGGGTAAGCATATGCATTATTTACTTTAGAGTTCAGCTACATGTTTTATTATCCACTGTTTCACTACCTCCTACCTTATTCAAGCAGAAATGAGGAAAGTAGTTGTATGATGGTATATAATTGCTGCAGAGATAAAAGAAATAAGATGTTGCAATATCTATAATTTGGTAAAACCACTAAAAGAAACAGACCCACAAAATGCCTCAATGAAGATGGATATTTTCTGGTAGGAAGTCTTTGCTATCATCAAAATGGTGCTTCTGTGGGTGCTTTGCTTTTTACCATGTCCAGTCTATTGGAAAGGAGTGAAGAGAAGTCCTTGGCAAGCAGCTTCACTTTTAAAAACGGGTCTGGAAGGGGAGTTGGTCCAATGGCTACAGTTAGCTAAAGAGAAGCCAGAAAGTAGAAACATCTAGTGAAATGGCTATGGGGCCAATTATAACTCGGAATCAATTTTGTAAACAAATGAGAGCATGAATCTTGAAAAACAATGAGCAATTTTGTCATAGAGGATATCTAAGATTGAATTTTCAAAGAGGGCCTGCCAAATATCTGTCATCCCATATGTTGTTCTCAATGTGACCTTGTCACTCCCACATCACAAGGTAGAATCTAATAACCTATTCTTGAATCTAAGGCATTTCTGTGACTAATAGAATGTGGCAGAAGTGACATTTTGCTAGTTCTGAGGCTGTCGTAAGAAGCTTTTCAGCTTCTTCCAGGACCTTCTTGAACCCATCTTCTTGGGACCCACCTTTTAGAACTTAGCCATCCTGCTGTGAAAAATCCTAAGCCACATTAGGAGCCCTGTGTAGATTCTTAAATCTACAAATCCAGCTAGTAGACGAAACTGGTGAACTGGCAGCATCAGCCACTGGCCTTGTGAGTGCCCTGTTTTAGATATGCAGCCCAGTTAAGCCTTCACATGACTCCAGTCCTTGCCTCTACATGACTTCAACTGCCCTGATAGGCCCACACAGTATGCCCAGTCAACCACAGTTACATGAGAAACAATAATGAATTGTTTTAAGTCTCTAAGGTTTAAGGCAGTTTGTTACACAGCAATGATAAGTATTTATGGTGGACATTGAGTAACATCTGTGGTTGATCCTCTCGGAGTTGAATAATAAGTACTATGCTAGGAAATTAGATCCTCTCAGAGTTGAATAATATTATGTTAGCAAACTCCTTTTATTCTCCTTTTCATATTTAAAGTGGTCATGTAAGATGAAGGGTGGAGTCAGAACTGAAGCTTCCTTTCCTGGAGGTATTTCTTCCATTTCAATTGAGATTGTGGCCCTTAAAAAATTCAAATAACCCTGGAAGAGGAAGAGTTTAGAGGTTATCAGCCATTTTTACCTTAGCTTAATAAAGGACTTGAGGGTAGGTGTTACGATGTAGAAATGGGAGAGAATTAGACTGTAGGTTTTAAACACATGAGAGAAACTGAAAAAGAGAGACGCATCGAATGGGGAAGGAAGTGCAGATTTCACTTCTCCATAGTATTCTCTAGAGTCTGTCCCATGATAAATAGTCATTTAGAGGGGAATAAAACCACCAGAATGACGTAACAAGAAGAATCAATGTTATTTTATTATATATCCTTCAGGGTCTCACGCTTCCATCGTGGTGTTTATCGTTCTTGTTTTGAGTTATTTTGTCCGTGTCTATTTGGGCCGCCAAAGGGAAGTAAATGTGGAATATTCAGTAGTTGGTAAGTGATTGCTCCCTCCAGCAAGTTTAGGTTCCAGAGATTGGTCATTCAAAGTGGCTGCATTATCTGTTTGGTTGCATTTCCTTATCATGAATATATAAGTTATTCTCTACTAACTGCTTGTCTACAGCATTCTTCCAAAATTGATTAAAGATAGTTTTTTCATAAGCCTTAAAAAGAAATCCAGATGAAGATCGTTATCTCTAAATTACACATAGATACTGTGTGGGTTTGGGGCTGTTAGGTACCCCCAAAAAGCCATGTCCTTTAATCTTCATTTAATGTTGCCGGATGGGATCTTTTTCATTTTTCCGTGGAGATGTGACCACCCAATTGTGGGTGGTACCTTCTCATTGGATGGTTTCCATGGGGATGTGTCTCCATCCATTCAGGGTGGAGTTGCTTGCTGGAGTCATTTGAGAGGGAAACATTTTGGAAAAATCTTCAGTGCTGACAGAGCCCTTACAGCCAGAGACCTTTGGAGATGCCAAAGGAAAACGCCCCCAGGGAAGCCTCATGAAATGAGAAGAGAAAGCTAGCAGATGGTGCCATGTGCCTTTCCAGCTGACAGAGGTGTTCTGGACCCACTGGTCTCTCTTGAAGCAAGTTATCTTTCCCTGGATGCCTTAGTTTGGACATTTTCACAGCCTTAGAAGTGTAAATTTCCAACTTAACAATTCCCCTTTTAAATGCTGTTCCATTTCTGCTGTATTGCATTCTGGCAGCTTTAGCAAACTAGAACACATACTTAACAGTGCACACATTTGAGTGATCCAGGCTGTAATTCCTTTCACCCTTAGGTATGTAATTCAGAAATAAAATGGATAGTAGTACCTTTGCTTATTGATATATACATTATTAGGAAAAAAAACACCTGTTACAGTCATGTTTGAAATCACGTGCTGGCATCTGTTGGTCCTCTGGTTTCAAACAGTTTCCGCAGAGGCGTTTTCTTTCTATATCTCCAAATGTCTCTGTGTTGACTTTGAAACAGCAGTTCTACAAGCGTCTCCTTTGGCACACCAAGCATCTCCAAAAACCTGTATCTCTATCAGATCTGATTCTTTCTTTCCCCTTGAACTCTCTTAAAGACGCCAATAAAGTAATGAAGACCCACCTTGAATGAGCAGAGTTCATCTGATCACGAGGTCACACCCACAACTGGGCACGTCATGTCTATATGGAAACAACGTAATCAAAGTTTCCACTCTATAATATCGAATCAGGATTAGAGAAACATGGGATACGTAACAATTTCAAGTCAGCATAGCATCACATTGAAGGTAGATATAACTGAAGATGTTTATATTATCTCTATTAAGATGCTGAATCTTTGTGACCTGTTTAATCACAACAGGAAAGAGAAAAATAGATATAGTTTGGTACCACACAGTATATAATTTTTAATCATCTAAAGTCGGTAGGTCATAGCTGTAAAAATAGAGTGATTTAATTTTGAAATTGATGAGTACAAAAATCACTGCCCTGGGGATACAAAATATTACAAAGTCCAGCTATTTTGGAATGGTTGCACCTATACTCTAGATTTGTTAACCACTTTCAGATTGTATTCTCCTGCCTGTAGCAGAAAACCAAAACGCTACCGACTTAAATGTAACAGGGAGCAATTTTTATCACTGAACAAGTTGAGAGGTAGCCAGTTCAGAGCCGGAAGTTTGGCTCTAGAAACATAAGGGACCCAGATATCAGCAACCTTACCGAGGAGTTTCATTCTCATGTTCACAAATTGTTGTTCCACCTACATATCATGCCTACGTATCAGAAGAAAGAAAGGTGTTCAGAGAAAGGCAAAAGTGAACACTGGATTCCGTGCCCCTTAGGTGAGGTAAACAATAGTTTTATGTTAAGTCCCACTCAGTAGACACATGGCTATTGATAAGAAATAAAGGAGCCTGGAAATTAAATGTGAAAATGGCCACACCGCAACCTTAAACAAGATAGGGGTTTCCTTTGATAATTAGAAAGGGGGAAATGGATATTGAGTAGGTAAAAGCAACTTCTACCACAATACCAGATAGCCTTTTTTTTCCCTGTGAAATTAATACTTTTTTCCATAAAGGGAAAAGGGGAATTTTAATTTCCAAAGCATTGTAGAGAACTTTGCTATGACAGGGCAACAGGGAAAAACCTTTCGGTTGCAAAAGTGATCAATCATTTAAAAGGAGTTGGACAGGTCAATAAATATAACACTGGCAAGGAGACTTTGATATATGAGGGAATAACAAAGTCTAACTTCCTATAGTGCTGTGCTTTGTGCTTTGATGGGAAACAAATGCATCATTCAATAGACTTCTTAGCTTGGAATTACCATATATAACTGGTGTTGCAACTTTTCATTACTGGTGACAGTCAGAAGTGCTGAGATGGATCTATGATCAATGATATGTCTTCATGGGAAAAGATATAACCTTTATTATTCTATTTTTATTATTGCTCATAGAATAGTAGTTTGAGTGAACCAGCAATCATTTGCTACTATATCTGGCTTTGTCTTTCAGCTATAGGGAAAGCTCTTTAGAAATAATAATGTTGGGGGTGGGCCACGGTGGCTCAGCAGGCAGAATTGCTTGCCTGAGATGCTAGAGGACCCAGGTTCAATTTCCGGTGCCTGCCCATGTAAAAAAATAAATAAATAAAATAATAATAATAATGTTGGGATAGCAGGCATATATAAATCTATTGTTTGAGGAAAGTATTATGTTCCAAAACTGAGACATTAAGGGAAGCAATATCCACATGGATAGTTGGACAAAGGAGCTAATTTTATCCTAAGGCACTTTTAACCATATTAATAGTTCTCATTACCTATAGAATATACCCATGAATAGAAAATTTAAAAGTTCAGTTTTGTGAATCTGTATTCATGTATCGCTGTTCTTAAATTATTTCCATTTTTACTTTCCTATTGTCATAACACAGTGGTTACACAGCTTTAAGTAGAATCTGAGATGGCACTGTGTTACTTCTTGAGTCACGTTCAAAATATTGCAGCTAGTTAATATTATTTCATAACTATCTCCTGTGTTAGGCACTTAATGAAAATGAAAGGAAAAATAAAATGAAATCTAAGGACACTCTGCTCTGAAGAGTTATAATTGAGGCAACAGGACAAAACTCTCCAATTGATATTAGTAAGAAATTGTCTATAATATTATTAATATTTTATTTACAAGTAAAATAAAGTTTAAAGCTTAGCAAATTGTTTTGTACCTTTCTCCTTTTCTGTAACTCCAATAGGAAGAATTAGCTTTCCTTCTGGTGGCTAAAAAAAAAAAATCTCTTATCCTACATACTCACTCTCATCCCCTCAATTTGGCCTTATGAATTAGCTCTGTTACATTATAAAGCCTCTTCGCATGCTCACAAACATGTTTCATTTTCATTCTCTTCCAACACTTCAGTTACTTTTCTCACCCTGTAGACTGACTAAGGCTTCCCCATCCTAGAAAACCTCTGAATCATTAGAATTTCTGTCCTAGCTCTCACTTCCTCAATAGGGTCAATTTGTTTTTTCTTTTGTTTTGTTTTGTTTGTTTGTTTTCAGTATAAGATTATGACAAATAGCTTACACACAACATATTAGACCCCTCACTTCTCCAACCCCTCCCAGCCATCTCAGACAAATAGCTTTAAATTGTATGGTCTATTAGAGAAACACTTTTAAAATTATTTAGCTGTGCACATCTTAAATCCTCACCAATACTAAGTCACTTTTGACCACATTGCTTTCACAGGAAAAGGGTTCATAATTTTTTTAAATGCCCAATAAATAATATTGTACCTAATAAATTACTTCTCAGATATCATCTACTTGGGACAGAAGTGATGGAATAAGTTGGTTCATTCACAGTTTTGTATGGAATCAGTTATATCCATAGAAAAGTTACGAAAGAAATTCTATTTATTTTATTTATTTTTATTCATGGAAAGAAGATAGGCTCTACAAAACCTTCAAACTCAAGAATAAATGCTGCCATTATGAGTTGATTTTGAAAAGATCAAACTGGGTCTCCAACCTTAAGGAGTAGTGATTAGAGGGAGGATTTTAAACAGCAGCCCAATTAACTATTATCTGTGAAAACATTATTTTGAAAATCAGATATTTTTAATATTTTATTCCTAACATTTAGCAGAGCACCCTGAATATAATAAATGCCAAAAAATATTTTTTGAATGAATGAATGAATGTGAGTTCTATAAGAAGTTTTCTGAATGTGAAGTTAAAGAAAGAATTTTACATAAATCTACCTTCCATAAATATACCAAATTCATTCTCATCTTTCACTTGGCTAGTGTTTTGCCTACACATTTCTCCTATTTATTTAACCTTCCAGCCAATTATTAATTCTTCCATTCATCTGAAATAAATTGTAACTCTCTAGTATACACAAGGTGTTTATATTACAGAAAGAGAACTTACAACGGGATGGAAAAAGAAAAGCATGTTGACATATTTTATGGTATGGTGTACTTTAAAATATACTGTGTATACATACGTACATACACCTGAGTGTATATATGTGATTTGATATGTATAGGTATGTGGGGATTGAATGTATATTTATACCTACAAAACAATGGCAGTGGAAAGTACCAGAAGAGAGACATTGCCATGTTGCTATAGGACTACAGGAGGTAAAAGGAGTGGAAAAAATCCTTTCAACTGGGAACATCAAGCTAGGAAACTCATAATATTTTCACTTTCTTTTGATCTTATTTAAATGGTGCTACTGATTCAAAGGAATGAGCATGTCAGGGTGAATAATGCTGTTCAGCCAAGGCCTTGGCCATTTTCCTTGGACATGCTCCAGAGGGATGAGACAATAAGAAAATTGATCTTCTGCTCCAGAGATGTCAGTCACACAGCCTTGGGCATTCCTTGATCATTCCAGCATTGAGAATAAATAAGTTTGAAAAAGAGAGAGTATCTCTGCCAACAGTACTTAGTTGACATTAAACTTTCCAACAGCATTATGTCAGAAAAGAATGCCCTGGCTGTTTGGATGAATTTCAGATGCTCGTTTTTTGGTTTTGGTTTTGGTACACACACACACACCACCTATATATGTATGCATATATAAATACCATGTGTTTATATATTTGTAATATAAAATATATAACAATTATGTTATATATTATACCATACATATATTATTACCAATTATTAGCAATAATATGTTTAGAACAATCAAAATCAACTTTATAAAGGAACTATTTGGATAAAACCTCATGTAAAGCAACACAAAGACAGTTATAAGAGGCATTTATTACAACTTTACCATCAAATGACATTTTTTCAAACATTTCCTAATTTGACCCCCACAAGAACTTTGTAGAGACATTTTTATTAATGTGTTTTACAGATAAGGAAACAAAGGCTGTGACTGGTTAGATAGTCACCCAGCTGAATCTAGGTCTCCAATAGCAGGCTGCTTCCCCCTACACTACAGTTGCTCCATTCTTTAATGAATGACCCATGACATGATGGGGGAATGCATGGCCCTCTTAGTGGGCTAAAACTGATTTTAAAAAAAGAGTTTTTTCAGAGTTAATAGATGAGGAACAATCAAAGATTTTTTTTTGCTTTTAGGTTTCCCCACTTTCAATCAAGAATCATCATTTTCCCATCTCCTACACTAAATTTTATTGGCAGTTTCTTTTGGCCCCAATATAAAGCTTGAATCCACTCATTTTAGTACATTTCTATTGATAGCACCTTAGTGCTATCTCTTACCTGTTCCTGGTTTCCTGTTTTCACTTTGGTCCTCTTTTCAGTGAAAGGTCAATTTTGTGAAAGTTAAATTGTGTAAGCAAACTATTTTAAAGCCATTTTATAACATATGGATGATGCTTTCAAAACATTAATATCATGCAAATATATTCTTAATTAAAAAGACAGTATTAAAGGAGGTGATGTATCCCTAAAGTATCACGAAAGAGTCAATATATCCCCAATAAGCCCTGAGTTTTCAGACCAGATCATCTTGGATATGCATAATTTTCAACTTGGTGATAAAGTGTAATGATAGGATGTAATTTTACTATATATGAATTTTATTCTGTGATTTTGAATAAAAGATGGAGTATACAGCCTGCAGGTTCGTCTCATTCCCACGTCTCTTAATAAAAGAAAAGAATAATTGAGGCTCACTGAGCTTACCTGACAGCTGCTATATAGGCAATACTTCTGTGTCATTGCTTACCTATTAACAAGCAGGACTCACTTTAGGGTTACGATTAATAGGTTAGCTCAACCTGGTGCATTTCAGCAATATTTCAACAGGTAAAGGTTGGTAGGGAGTAAGAAGTTAGTGTCACCAGTATTCTATTCTGTATCTGTACTTCCAGCTGTTTCTTCACTCTTTCCTTTTTGATATGGGAAAATTCAGTGAATGCCACATCAATTCTAGATTGGGAGGCTTTGACTTAGTGTGCTGAAACTCTCGTTAGATAATGGTCAGCAACATTTCAGGTTATAAGGAAGCCAAGGCAGGGAGGAAGAAGACTTAATTTGGGGGGAAGGGGGCAGGGGGAACGGAGTGTAAGTTTGCATCTTACTCCATAGAATTGGTCCTAGACATTGATTGCCATAAAGAAATGGAGAAAAAAAAATTTTAGTTGTTAAAATACATTGAACCTACTAGGCCCTGCAATATTTGTAGAAAGATCTAGGCTACATTATTACTTATCTGCCCTTAAAATATGATTGAGAGGATGAAAACCTCGGCAAAAGGCATGAGAACCCAGCAACAAGCAGTTAAATCAACAGTGCCTGTCTTTCAGGGAAGAGTTGTTGGGAACACTGGCTGATATTTGAAACGTGTTACAGCTGCCTGCAATATTTATCAACAAGCATACCCAGGAATCAGCAGCCCAGATTATACAGATTTCAACCATTTTCTTCCCAATCTAAGTAGAACCAGTTGAGTGAGAAAAAATATATTTTTATTACTAGCAAATCATCCATCATCAGAAAAATAGTTTACTTTCCAATTATATCAAAGTGCATTTTTTCTTCCATGTGTAACATAAGAAATTTCAAAATATATACAAATGGGGAGACTAAAATTATATGTACTGTCTTATAAATTAGTATACAGAAACTGAGGAAAAACTCCAAACCAAGAAATAAGTAATTTCAAAATGTTTAGGTGCTTCATAAATATAATTAGCAGTTCTCATCTTTAAAAGCCTCAAAAGAATTTGGTAGTTTGACAGTCTCCTATCTATCTATAAATAAGTTTTCTTGAAGTAAATAGCCAGAACTTTTTCTGTAATATTAAAGTTACAATAAGCCTGTTGATTGAATTAAAGTAACAGTCAAGGAATGGACTTCATTAAATTTTCAGGACCACAGCCCAAATATTTCTATGAAAATCAAGCCCAACATTAAAGAATAAAGTCAATCAAGAAGCTGGGAATGGAGTACCTTAGGGCATTTCCAAAGGCCACACTCACCATTTTTAATTTCCTCCTCAAAAGATTATGGAAAACATTTTGACACTTACTTCTAGAGTTCTTTTTAGATATTGTATGACGATTACTTCTAGATCTTATTTTTGTTTTGTTAGTAGTAGTATCTCATTGAGCTATTATTTACAGTCAGTAAAATGCAAAAATCTTGTGTAAAACTTGAAGATTTTTGAGAAATACAGCAAAATCATTGCCAAAATCAAGATATTTCTATCACCCCAGAAAGCACACTTGTTACCCTGCCCAGTCCATCCTAATCTTAATCACCGTTGATGAGTTTTGACTGTGCAGGCACTGGGAATCGAACCCAGGTCTCCGGCATGGCAGGGGAGAACCCTGCATGCTGAGCCACCGTGGCCCACCCCCTGAACTTCTTTTAAATGAAACCATACAATATTTGCTCTCTGATGTCTGTCTGATTTCTTTCAGCCAAAATGATATTTCTGAGATTGAGCTGTGTTTTCATGTGTGTATATAGTTACTGTTTTGTATTGCTGAGTCATGTGACCTTGTTATGCAAATGCCATGGTGTAACTTTTCTCTTACAGGTGGACATGTGGGTTTTCCCGCTGATAGGCTGCTATGAATAGAGCTGCTAAGAATATTCTTGTCCATGCTCTTCTGTAGACATAAAGGTTTATTACCCCAATTCCTAGGGGTGCTATCTCTGGGCCATCGAGTAGATTTAAGTGTAAATTTACAAGGAAGTTCTAGTTTATCAAAGTAACTTGTACCATTTTACCATCTTACCAGCAATTTATGAGAATGTTCATGGATCTATATTCTCACCAATACAGTCTTGTCAAATTTTTAATATTAAACATTTTAGATGTGCAATGTTACCTCATTGTGGTTTTAATTTGTTGTTACCAGATGAGTAATAACTGATCAATTTATAAGCTTCTTGATCATTTAGATATCTCCTTTTGTAAAGTGCTCATAGGAGCATTTTTTTCCACCATTTTTTAAAAGTGAGATGTTTATTTTCTCATTGAAGCTTTCTCTATATTCAATGGATCAGGCCTTTGTCTCGTATGACACCAAGTCTTTGGCTTGCATTTGTACTCTGATATATGATGATTTTCTATGAACAGAAGGTTTTGATTTTGATGAATTAAAATTTGATTTTTTTTATTTTCAGTACTTTTCTGGTCTGTGTAAGGAATCTTTGTCTGCCCAAGGATCACAAAAATATTCACCTATATTTTATATATTTTCTAGAAGATACATGCAATCTACTTTCAGATATACATCAATGATTTGTTTCTAATTAACATTTATGTAAGGTGCAAAGTGGGGGATCAGGATTTATTTTTTATTCTCATACATATATCCAATTGTCCCAGAATCACTTTTTGAAAATGCTTTGATTTCCTTTGCTTTGCTTTGCCACCTATATTGAAAATCAGTTGCATGAAATTGTACAGTCTATTTCCGCACACTGTTCATTTACGTAACCGTAATTGTGCCAATAACACTATCTTAATTGCTGTGATTTTACAGAATGTCTCAAAATTATGTATTGAAGACCTTCAATTTCTTCATTTTTCAATGTTGTTCTCTTTATTTAGGCCTGCTTTAGTTTCTGTCAGCATTTTTTTTGTGTGTGTAGTTTTATAGGAGTTTTGCATTTCTTGTTAAATTTATGCCCATGCATTTGACTACCTGATGCTGTTGCAAATGACATATATTTCATTTCATTTTCCAAATGTTTGTTGATCATATGTAGAAATTTAGTTTACTTGTGGTGCACTGACCGTGTCCAGTGTCTTTGATTAATACATTTATTAATTTTAAGTTTGTAGCTACATAGAGATTTCCATGTATAAAATCATGTCAGCTGTATAATGGTGATTTTACTTCCTTTTCCAATCTCAGTAACATTTTTTTCCTTGCCTTATTGCACTGGCTTATACAATGTTGAATAGAATTGGTGAAAGATGAAGTCTTTGACATGTTTCAAATTTTAGGAGAACGTTCAGTATTTCAGCATTTAGTATGATGGCTGTAGGAATTTTGTAGATTTTCATTATCTTATTGAGGAATTTTCCTGATAGTCCAAGGTTTCTGAGAGAATGGGGTTGAATTTTGTCAAATACTTCTCCTGAATCTGTTAAGATGATCCTACATATTTTCTCCTTTATTCATTTATTTTCAAATGTTTATTTAAAACAACCCTGCATTTCTAATATAAAGCTCACTGCATCATGCTCTGTTTCTCTGTTTTATATATTGCTGTTTTTGATTTGCTAAATTGTGTTAAGAATTTTTGTACCTAGGTTTATAAGGGCTTTCTATAATTTTCTTTTCTTCAAAGTCGGTCTATTTATAGCATAAGGATAGTGTTGGTTTCAAGAAATGAGTAGGGAAGTATTCCCTCCTTTTTACAATCAAAAAACTTTTATTTGAGATTGGCATTATTTCTTCCTTACTTTGGGATTAATTTGCTCTAATATTTCTAGCTTTTTAAGGTGGAAGTTTATCTTTGATCGTGGACCTTATTCTAGTCTGATATATACATTCAGAGCTACTTATTTCTCTGAACACTTGGGTTGAGTCAATCTTTTGGCGATTGTGCATAAGAGTGTCCCTCTTTAAATCCTTGTCAACACTTGTAGTTTTCTATTTTTTTAACAGTAGGTATTCTATTGAGTGTGAAATGGTATCTCATTATGGTTTTGCTTTGCCTTTTCCTAATAACTAATGATGTTGATCATATTTTGAAGTGCTTTTTGGACATTTGTATATCCTTTTTAGAGTAATCTCTATTCAAGTTGTTTGCCCATTTTTTAAATGGATCATTTGTCTTTGTATTGTTGAGTTGTAGGATTTCTTTAAATATTCTAGATGTTAACCCTTATCAGGTAAGTGGTTTCCAAATATTTTCTTCCATTGAGTAGGTTACCTTTTTGCTTTCATAATCAAGTCATTTAATGCATAAAAGTTTTTAATTTTGATGAAGCCCCATTTATCTTTTTTCTTCTGTTTTGTGGCTTGAGATTTGAGTGTGAATTCTTAAAAACCATTGTCTAACATAAGGACCCAAAGATTCTTCTCTACATTTTCTAACAGGGATTTTATGGTTATGGTTCTTCTATTTTGGTCAGGAGATCCATTCTGAGTTGTTTTTATGTGGTATAAGTAGGAGTCCACCTTCATTCCTTTACACATGGACTTGCAATTTTCCCAGTACTATTTGTTGAAGAGACTATTATTCTTTCCCCATCAAGTGGGCTTGGCACCCTTAATGGTTGATTGTTGAACTCTCCATTGGCTACTAATGGTAGCACCATACTATCTTGATTACTATGGCTTTGTAATAAATTTTAATATCAGGAAGAGTGAGTCCTTCAACTTTGTTCTTTTATTTGAGATGACTTTGGCTATTCAGAGCCCTTCCCTCTTCCATATAAGTTTTATGATAGGCTTTTCTATTTTTTCAAAGAAGGATGTTAGGATTTTGTTTGGGATTGCATTGAGTCTATAAATCGCTTTGGGTAGAACTGACATCTTAACAGTATTTGGTCTTGTAATCCATCAATATGGAATGACTTTCTATTTATTTAGGTCTTTGATTTCTTCTAGCAATGTTTTGTAGTTTTCAATGTACAAGTCCTTTACATTCTTGGGTAGATATATTCATGGCTGTTTCATTCTTTTAGTTTCATTTTAATGGAATTTTTCTTCATTTCTTCTTCGGATTGTTCATTAGCAGTATATAGAAACATTACTGATTTTTGCATATTGATCTTATACTCTGATACATTGCTGAATTCATCTATTAGTTCCAGTAGTTTTGTTGTGGATTTCTCAGGATTTTTTTGTATATAGGGAAAGTCCACTGCCAATGGGGAAAGCTTTACTTCTACCTTTCCAATTTGGATGCTTTTCATTTCTTTCTTTTGCCTAACTGCTCTAGTTAGAACTTCCAATACAATGTTGAATAACTGTAGTGGCAGTAGGAATCCATAACCCATTTCTGTTCTTGGAGGGAAAGCTTTCATCTTTCACCATTGGGTGTGATGTTAGCCATGACTGTTTCACAGAGGCTCTTTATCATTTTGAGGAAGTGTCCTTTCTTTTCTAGCTTTCTAAGTGCTTTTATTAAGAAAGTATGTTTGGTTTTTCAAATGCCTTTTCTGCGTCAATGATGAGGTTCATGTGATTTTTTTCCTTTGTTTTGTTAATGTGGTGTGTTACATTTATTGATTTTCTTATGTTAAAACATACTTGAATATCAGGAATGAATCCAACTTGACCGTGATGTATAATTAATATTTTTGATATGCTGTCAGTTTGGCTTGCTAATGTTTTGTTGATGATTTTTACCTATATATTCACAAGGGATATTGTTCTGTAGTTTTCTTTCCTTGTATTATCTTTATCTGGCTTTGACATTAGGATGGTATAGGCCTGTGTTCTAGTTTGCTAGCTGCTGGAATGCAACACACCAGAGAGGGATTGACTTTTAATAAAAGGGGAATTATTTAGTTATAGTTCTTCAGAGGAAAGGCAGCTAACTTTCCACTAAGGTTCTTTCTTACATGGAAAGGCACAGTGTGCTCTCTACCGGCTTTCTCTCCAGGCCTCTGGGTTCCAACAACTTTCCCCAGAGTGATTCCTTTCTGCATCTCCAGAGGCCTGGGCTGAGCTGCAACTGCTGAGATGAGCTTTGCTGAGATGCTTGGGCTGTGCTACATTGAGCTCTCTCATTTTAGCACCAACCAATTAAATCAAGCATCATTCACTGCAGCAGGTACACCTCCTAGCCAATTGCAAATATAATCAGCAACAGATAAGCTTCATGTATCATTGGCTCATGTCCACAGCAACAGATTTAGGCACATTCACCTAGCCAAGTTGGCACCTGAATCTAACTACCACAGCCTTGTTGAATGGATTAAGGAGTGTTTCCTCCTATTCAGCTTTTTGGAAGAGTTTGAGCAGGATTGGTGTTAATTTGTTTTCTTGGAGTGTTTGATAAATTCTCATGTAGAAACATCTGGTCCTGGGCCTTCTTTGTTGGGAGTTTTTGATTACTAATTCAAACATTTTTACCAGTCATTGGTTTGTCAAGATGTTTTATTTCTTTTCTAGTCAGTGTAGTTTATCTTTTTCAAGGAGTATGTCCATTTCATCTAGGTTATCCAAACTGTTGACAAACAGTTGTTAGTCATATCCTCTTATATTCCTTTTTACTTCTGCGTGGTCAGTAGGACCACATTTTTTATTTGGTCTTAGTTATTTGTATCCTCTCTCTTTTCTTCTTTGTTAGTCTAACTAAAAATTTATCAACTTTATTAATCTTTTCAAAGAACCACTTTGAATTAAGTTTACTTTTCATTTTCTAAGTCCTCACATTTTTTCTTACTACAGTAAAGATTTGATTAGATGTATAATTCTAGTGTGAAATTTATTTTCTATAAATCACTGAAGAATCTGTTCTATTTTATTCCAAAATTTGTTACTGTTAGTACAGAAGGATTCAGCAATCTGATTCCTGTTTCTTTATAGGTAACATTTTTTGTTTGTTTTATTCTTTTCTCTGGAAAATTGTAGTCTTTCTTTTTGTTAGATGTTCTGAAAATTCTTGACAGTTTGTCTTTTTTCATTTATTCTGCATGAACATATCTGGGGTCTTTCAATCTGAAGATTTTTATGTTTCTCTATCTGTGGAAACTTTTGTCCTATTATTTCTTGAATTCATTATTTCACTTTCATTTCTCTTTGTCTTCTTCCTATAATTCCCATTAGATTGAATTCTCACCTGTGCTCCTTAAATTTTCTTTTTCATGTATTGTGCTACCCGTGTCTGTCTTCTGTATAATCTTGGTAGTTTTTTGACAATATTTTTTTTTATCAAATCTTCTCTTTTTTAGTTTTTTTAAACTTCATCATCTATACATTTTTCAAGATCTCTTACTTTCTGATTTATTGTTTTTAAAGCTTTTCCAATATTAATATATTCAACAATATATTCTGAGGATTCTGATTAGAATATTTTGATGTTATTTCAAATTACCCAGTGTTATATAAATATAACAAAGATAGCCACTGTGTAGTAGCCTTGTGTGTTGTTTGCTCATTCCCAAGAGCCTGTATCCATTACAAAAAGTAATCCTCAAATTCTTACACATGCAAAGAGTTTTTAAATTAGCCCAGATAAACAATTTTAGGCCATTTAGAATTAACCTGCTATGTATATCCCATTACTGTCTATTCTTAGTTGATTAGATAAGAGTCTGCATTTAATTAGGTCCCCACTGCTTTAGCTCTCAGAAATCTCTGGCCCATGATGACTCTGCAACACCTGAATACAGAAGCCCCTTCCCCCCATACAGATGTTATCCCCTTGCCCTGATTCTCCTTTTGTGGCTGCCTCCAATTGTGAATTCCTGCAAACCTGTCGAAATGGTACCCTACCCCCACTCCAAACAGCTCATGGGCCACTGCCATCTAATGGTCAATCTTTTTCTTAATCAACTCCCAAATTTTACAACACTTTCCCCAGATTATCTATTTCCACAGAAATCAGTTTTTCTGCCTATAGTGCTGACAGCCTCTCTCTTCAGTATTTACTTTCTTCAAATGTATGGTATTCCTTTGTGGTTCATTTATGTTCATTCATTCAGTCATTCAACAAATACTCATTGATTAGTTACTATTTGCCAGTTAACATTCTAGGTGCCTAAAATGTATTAGTGGGGGAATAAAAACATCCCTTCTCTCTTTCAACTTATATTTGAGAAGGGGAGGGGGAGAAAATAAATATCCATAGTAACTTAATTCTATGGCCTCTGAAAAGATGATCAGTGCTATCAGATAAAAATTGAAAAAAAAAATAGATGATGGTCAGAGAGATCTAAAATCCTGGGGAGGAAATTTTAAATAATATGGTCAGGATAAATGCCTTTAAAATAACATTTATGAAAAAGAGTTCGAGGGGAAGGAGTTGGCCATTGGAGATTTGAAGGCCTTCTTTTACTACAGATTGAAACACATAAAATGAAAAGGCCCAAAGTAGAGAACAATCCAGGTATGTTCAAGGAACTTGAGAGAAGTTGTTAATCTGCTTGGATCGGTGTAAGCATCATGGAGTGTAGGAGGAGGTGAAGTCTTGGAGGTGATAGAGGGAATAGTTTTATATTATGTGGAGGTAGGGAGATCATTATATTAATTTTTGCTTTTGAGTGGAATTGGGAGCCACTGCAAAGTTTTAGGAAAATAAAGTATGTTCATTACATATTTTAACACATCACTCCAAATGTAATTTCCTAAAAAATTGCACATGGGATCCGAGAGAAAGAGATGAGTCATGGAAGAAACAACATTTGTTTTTGCCTTTGTTTTTGTTTTTATGCTGATCAACTGGAAAGATGGAGCAACTGAAAGAGGAAGAAGATGGGGTGGGATAGGTCTTGGGAGAGGGCCAAGAATTCATTTGGAACATGTCAAGTTTGAGATCCCTGTTCTACATGTTGTTTCACAGTTGGTTATTTGAGTCTCAAGTTCGCTGGAGAGTTCTGTGATGGAAATGTAAATTGGGGGCCATCAGCATAGAGAAAGCATGAAATCATGGGACTAGGTAAGTGTGCTGGTTTGAAAGGATGTATGTCCCCTAGAAAAGCCATGTGTTAATCCTAATGCTATTTTGTAAAGGCAGCCATTTCTTCTAATCCCTGTTCAGTATTGTATGTTTGAAACTGTAATCAGATCATCATCCCTGGAGATGTGATTTAATCAAGAGTGGTTGTTTAACTGGATTAGATGATGTCTCCACCCATTTGGGTGGGTCATGAGAAGTTTCTGGAGTCCTATAAAAGAAGAAGCGTTTTGGAGAATGAGAGATTCAAAGAGAGCAGAGAATTCTGCAGCATCATGAAGCAGAGTCCATGAGTCAGCGACCTTTGGAGATGAAGAAGGAAAATGCCTCCCGGGGAGCTTCATGATACAGGAAGCCAGGAGACAAAGCTAGTAGATGATGTGGTGCTCGCCATGTGCCCTTCCAACTGAGAGAGAAACCCTGACTGTGTTCACCATGTGCCTTCTCACTTGAGACAGAAACCCTGAACTTCATCAGCCTTCTTGAACCAAGGTATCTTTCCCTGGATGGATGCCATTGATTGGACATTTCTATAGACTTGTTTTAATTGGGACATTTTCTTGGCCTTAGAACTGTAAACTAGCAACTTATTAAACTCCTCTTTTTAAAAGTCATCCTGTTTCTGGCATATTGCATTCCAGCAGCTAGCAAACTAGAACAGTAAGATTATCAAGAAAATGAGAGTAAGTAAAAGCCACCATTAACACTTTGGGTTGCTCCCACATGATTGGGGGCACTTGTATGGCTTCTCTTTTTTTCGTTTCTTTGAAGAGGTAACCTATGAAGGGAAGCAAAGAATAGGGTAGCAGATACCAGGAAAAAAAGTGGGTTTTTTAAATTTCCTGTCTGCTAAAACAAATACCATGATGTAAAACTGAGACTTTATTGGCTCATGGTTTTAAGGGTGAGAGAAGTCTAAAATCAAGCCGTTATCAAGGGCTATGCTTTCTCCCAGAAGCTGTGGTGTTCTAGAGCTGGTTGTCAAATTCCTTGAACCATGGGTTTTTGTCACATAGCAACCTCACATGGCAGCCTCTCCTGGCTTCTCTGGGTTCAATTGACTTCATTCTTCTCCCCATGGCTTTCTCACTATGTGTCCAAATTGCATTTTGCTTATAAAAGTCTCCAGTAATGGGTTAAGACCCATCTTGATTCAATTGGGCCACACCTTACAAGGTAACTTCATTAAAGAACCATATTTATAAGAGTTTATATTCACAGAAATGGATTAAGTTTAAGAACATGTTTTTCTGGGGTGCATAGCTCCAAGCTATGATGGTGTGCCCTCTGGATCCCCAAAAAGACATGTTCTGTCCACATGCAAAATACTTGTATTCCATCACAGCATCCCAAAAGCTTTAAGTCATTACAGTAGCAATGTTAGTATAAAGTCTCATCAAAAGTGGCTATGAATGTGGTCTATCCTAGGGCACAATTTCCTCTGTCTATAGACCTCTGAAACCTAGAAAATAAATGATCTGTTTCTAGTATATAATGGAGGAACAGGAAAAGGATAAGCATTTCTAATCCAGAAGGTAGAAATGGAGGAAAATAGGGGCCATGGGTCCCAAACAGTTCCAAAACCCATCAGGGCAAACTCAGATTTCAAGATCTGAGAAATACCCATGAATAGATATTTTGTCCTCTTGTCCTGATGGAGTGGCAGCTCCAGGCTTCTTCCTCATTCCATGCTTAGATATTTGTCCATGCTTATGACAAATATCTAAAATGATGGCAACAGCTTTAGAATCAGTTAATGGGCAGAGGCTGGAACAATTGAGGAACTGTTATAAGAAAAAGCCTAGATTGCTTTGAAGAGACTACTGGTAGAAATATGGATGCTAAACTTAGTTCTGAGAAGGCCTTAGAAGGAAATGATGAATGTGTTACAGGAAATTGGAAGAAAGGCAATCCTTGTTATAAAGTGGCACAGAACTTGGTGAAATTGAGTTCTGATTTTGGATGGAAGGCAGAACTTAAAAACAATGAACCTTGATATTTAGTTGAGGGGATTTCCAGGCTAAGTGTGGAAGATACAGCCCAGTTTCTGTACAGGAAGTGCAGTGACCCTGCTCTCCTCAAACATTGGGGTGAACTCCCAACCCTTTCCAAACATCAGCCAGTCTCTCCAAAAATGCTAGGACACAGTCCCCAACCTCTCAAAGCATCAGGGGTCAGCCAGTCCTCCTGAAATGTTTGGGGCACAAGCCTCACTCTTTCTAAGCATTTGGGTGGCAGCAGTTTCCCTAAACAATGGGGTGCAAGGTTTGTCACCATCAAATGCTGGAGTAAATGTGCCCTTTCCACATACATGGGTGGACCTGTTCTCTTGGACAAAGGAGATCCCCTCAGTCCAATTCATGGATCGAAGCTCTCTTCAGTCTCAGCTTCAGTGGTTTTTCCCTTGAAGTCATTCTTCCTTCAATTTGTCCCCCTCCCTGTACCTTCAGTCCAGGCAGCCAATGGATCTTCTCATACAAATTTTGTGAAAATCTTTTCAGGTGTGACAGACAATAGAACTTGCCACAGACTCTTTCTACATGTCTGCATTTCAATCCTGACTTCCACTGAAATTGCTGGCTGGATCCATGTTCAGTTATGGAGTCATATGGAGTCCTATTCTCCAGGGACTTAATTTCCAGAAGCTCAAGGAGGACCCTAATATAGCCACTTGTGGCCTTAGTCACAGAACACATGATCAAGATATGCATAGAACTTTCTGAAAAGTCAATTCATGGTTTCTTTGTGCTCAATAGTTCATTTCTCAGTTTATCCCTTTCCTTTCTCATTTCATTATAAGCTGCAAGAAGAAACTGGGCTGTACCTTCCACATTTCACATTTAGTTGAAATCCCCTCAACTAAATATCAAGGTTCATTGCTTTCAAGTTCTGCCTTCCATCCAAAATCAGAACTCAATTTCACCAAGTTCCATGCCACTTTATAACAAAGATTGCCTTTCTTCCAATTTCCTGTAACACATTCATCATTTCCTTCTAAGGCCTTCTCAGAACTAAGTTTAGCATCCATATTTCTACCAGTAGTCTCCTCAAAGCAATCCAGGGTTTTTCTTTCAACAGCTCCTCAATTGTTCCAACCTCTGCCCATTAACTGATTCTAAAGCTGCTACCATCATGTTAGATATTTTTCATAAGCATACCGCTCCCAGTACCAACACTATTTCAGTTTCCTGGCTGCTAAAGCAAATGCTGTATAATGGCTTAAACATTGGGAATTTATTGGTTTGTGGCTTTGAGACTAGGAGAGGTCCAAAATCAAGGGGCCATCAAGGTGATGTTTTCTCCCAGGAGACTAGCATAACTGAGGCTGGCTCCTGGTGACCCTTGGTCCTTGTCTTTTCTATTACATGGTAGCCTGTCCTGGATCCTCCTTTCTCTCTAGGTTCCTTTAGCTTAAGCTTCATGCTGCCTGAGACTTTCTCCTCTGAGGTCTTATTCTCTGTAAGGCTTCCAGTAATAGGATTAAGACCCATCCTGATTCATTTGGGTCACATTGTAATTGAAGTAATATCATCAAACGGTCCTACTTACAAGGACTCATACCCACACAAATGGATAAAGTTTAAGAACATGTTTATCATGGGTACATAGTGCTAAGCCAACACATTGGGTCAAAAAACCTTCTTAAATATGAGAGATATGAGAGCATATGATCCAGCAAAGAGTTTAATTTTTTATGATTTGTTGAGGTGGAGGGAGAAAATTACTGGAACAATGTCCTTGAGTAGGCAAGAGAGATCAGGATGTTAGATACAGGGAAGGAAAATTTTTAGATAAAAACACAAATATTATTCTATAAAAATAAGAGAAAACGATTCTGTATTTTGTCAATCCATGGGCTGACTCTATTTTCTATGTATGTCAGGGACATTCCTAGCCATGGTGTTTCTTTTAGAGAGAAATAGCAGAGTGTAAACAGACTTATGCTTACCCTACCCTTCAATTTCAAAACTGGAAGGGCTTCATCCTTTCCAGAGATGATTGTTTCCCCCTTCCGACCACTTCTTTACTTTCCTACAGATTTGTTCCCTTTTGCATATCATCACTAGTCAAATATAGCAAATGTAATTTGAGAAATGTGAGGAAATAATGTTCATGTTCAGTCTGCTGTCTTTTACTGGAATTCACATGGCTTTTAATGTGAGAGAATTGGACATAGCACAACAAATGTCAGTAACATGACAATGGATAGGGTCATGACAAAGAAAATACATTTTTAGGCCAAGAAGACTGAGTATAGAAATCTCTGTACAATATTCCCAAATGATCCATTCTGCTTGTAATTACAGAAAAAATTTGTAATTCCTTACAAATAATCAGACAGTTTATTGAAAATCCCTTCCTCAACTTTGAAGAGCCCAGAAAGGAAATTCAAGGAACACCTGACCCAACTCATAGCTCACCAAATTAATTTTCTATTTTGAATACACTGAACAGAAATTCTGGGATTTTATTGTCCAGTAACCACATCAACATCTAAGGATATCTATATTTCTGTTTGAATGTTTAACATGACCTTTCCAAAGCATGCCCCAGCATGTACTGCACTAACAATTTTAATTACAGAACTTTCCATTGTCTTTAATATAAAACATGAATTGTAGATCTCAAAAGGATATACTATTCCGCCGTGGTACCCACAGTCATTGGAATACAGAACATTTTATCCTGGTATATAAATGAGATGAGAATCAGTGGCTAATTCTCTTTAGCATATATAGAGACAAAAGGACAAGGTGGCAATGATAGCCATGTAGTTTTATACCTGATTAATGATCCCTGTGTGTATGATACATTATATACATAAATTTGAACTATAAAAGCCATACAAGATTCAAAACCCAGGGATTACAATTAATTACATCATACTTTGCATGTTTCTTTCTTATATAATTAATGTGATTAATTATGACTTGGGGAGTGTTTTCACTCAATACATTTTTTAAACTGCCAAGGTAATTTTTTTCACTAAATTTTAAATATCAGTGACTAATTAGTGAGTGCACAACTGTATGAAAAATATTCAGAGTTAACTGCAATTTCTTTCTGGTCATTTTCAAGTATATTCTGATGTGCTTGCTTGGTTATCCTGCATATTTTTGGTTTGTTTTGTTCTGCTTGTATTTGTTAAAGTTATAAAAATTGTGCTAACATCAGCTAAAAGGTATGGAGAAGATAATGGGGAAAATCAATGTTAATAATTTAAAAACATAGTAGTAAAAGGTTATATTTTATACAGAGAAGGTATAAAGAAATGAAGACTTCTAAGTAGATTATGGTGATGGTGGTAATGCTTCACCTGGTATAGTTCGATGTTTCTCAAAATGTGTACCTTGGACAATCTTCAATGGAATCTTCCAGGATGCCTGATAAGAATGCATCCCCATCTCCATTTGACCTTCTGAATGAAGAATCTGTGGAGTTGAAAGGGAATGGAATACATAGTCTGGGACTCTACATTGCAATAATTTTTGTGCTTTTGGGAATCACTACTTGAGTATTTTATAGTCTCTAAAGTATTTTATACTAATTTATTTTGATCACCACAATATCTATGTACAATATCCTGGGCAATTGCTATAATCTGTCTGATTATATAAAGAAACAGGCTCAAAGAACCTAAGTAAATTTGAGGCAAAGAAAAAAACACCAACACAGATATTCCAGTCTCTAGTCAGAAGATAGCATGGGACATTCGGAATAACAAGAAAATGATCTCATTTATGTTTCATTAGACTCTCTGGCTGAACATAGAAAATAAGTATTAGCTTGCTTTGGAATTTCCTTCTATGCTCCTAAAATCATTTTTGGTCCCAACCTCCTTTACCTGCCCAAATTCCTCAAGGCTACATTCAAATGACACTTAATTATTTAAGTCTTCCCAAGTTTTTTATAGAAGTTGTAGCATTTTCTCATTTATTTGTGTGTGTATTTTAAGTACTACTCTTATTATGCTTATTGCTATCAATCTTCCTTGAGGAAAAACAGCTATATAATATACATTTTTTTGTATTTCCGCCTTTGGCACCCTCCACAAAAATGTTGAGCTGAACAGAATTAAAAAGATAATTTATCAAAGAACTCCACTAATTCTAATATTTAATATTTAAGTGAGATTCTAAAGCCATGAATATGCTAGTACCAGCTACTAACCTTATCTAGGAACCCAAAGCCGTGCATTCTTTACTGTCTTAGTTGGAGGACATATTTGACCCTACCAAATTTTTCAGAAATCTATTGAAGGAACTAAACAGCTCTTGTGTTCTAAATTAAGACTCCTGGCTATACATTTAGTAAAGTCAGGAAAAACGACATGTAATTCAGATGCCAGATTTTGTTGTACTTATCTAAAATGTTGTTAGGTTTACTAAATCAAGCAACTAAGTTTGTGCCCAAATCAAAACCTTGCAATGGGATGTGGATAAGATAATAGCACATAAATTGCCAGAGAATTTCAAATTATTCATTCATGTTGGTATGAGGTATTTGATTATAAAATTGCTTTCCAAAGGCAAATTAACTGTCATTTCAAACTCAGGTCAGTGTTATCTCATCCTCACTACATGTAAACTATTTAGGAACTGTTCATGCGACTATAGGCTCCAAATTACATTTGTTGACCACATTCTTATTCCATCATGAAAATTACTAAAAAGCCAATGTAAAGACACTGTAATATTTACTCCGAGCATCTAAATCTATTGTTCTGTGGGAAGTGGCTCAGAAGCATAACCAAGAATGCATATTAAGTTCCCAAGACCACTAATAAGTATTTTGATTTGTAGCAAGATTCTTTACAAAAGGACCCCAACTGTTTCTAGTTGTTTTTCAAAACCTGTGACACTTAAGTCTCAAGTCTCTATTAGTAATGTGATACATATATCTCCAGATGCTTTTATTTTATATGCAGAGTTTGAATATAAGGAAAGAACCAACTGAAGCCTTATGTATATTGCATTACTATCATCAAGGATATTGTCAGGAGGGAAGAATAGCACCAATTAAGATGTATGCTCTCATAATTGAAGATGATTGACTTATAAGACTTTAATGGGAGGGAGAAGTAAAAGTAAGGCTAGAACTTCTTCAGCAGGTGTCTGAAAACATAACATTTTATAACATGCCAAGCACAGCTTTAAAGCCATGGTGGACACTGGAATCACCAAATCAAAATGTTCCTAGTCAAAGAGGAACTCACTGAACATGATATAATGAGCTACCTGTCAATCTAAGCCACTCAAATAACTCCCGATAGCTGGCCACCTATTCTGTTTTCCCAATCTCAGTTAATTCCCTGGATTGTAGCTTTTGCAATTAACTTGAAATCTCTGGTGTACCTAAAAGTATGAAGTCTGTGACACTTCTGCTACTGGATTTTTGTATACTCTTCTGAAGCATATTTCTGTTTCTATCCTCTCCTAGAGTCACGATTATGGTGTTTGTAACTTTTTTTTATTAAGAATATGATCTGGAGAAAGTGATGTCATCAACATGACAATGTAAGATATACCCTGGAAAACTTTCCCCTCAAAATCAATTAATAAAAGGACAAATTTCACTTGCTTGGGCCTCTAGAATACAATTGAGACTGAAGAATGAATCCACAAATGCTGAATCAAAGAGAAAGAAAAGCAGGCACCAAAATCAGGCAGGGGATTTGTGTTTTAGATCTTCCAGTCTTTCCCCTCAGTCCCACACAGCTAGGCAGTTGCACAGAGGGAAGATGGCCCAGGTCCCTCATGCCGCAGATACTGACCACAGAGCCTTTCACAGCAGCAAGTTAGAAACCCATGTATGTCCAGGTACAGGGACACAAGTCTTCAGAGACTCAGAGTGGAAGATAAGTGCACAGGGAACGTCATATACAAAAATGCTTCAGGGAATACAGAGAACATGGCACAACTGTTGGCAAGAGATGCCCACTCTCAATCTCTGTTTTCTGGACCACCTAAATGCAAAATGGATTTCTATGGATTGACCCTATCTGGTTCCCTGGGGCAGGATACCTAGTGGAAAAAAACTGGAGGCAGAAAATCTTTATGGGTGAGGGGGAATTGAGCTGCTTTAAAAAGGAATGGTCTTGACCAAAAGGGGCAAGAATGAAATGAGACAAAGTGTCTATGGCTGAGAGATTCCAAACGGAGTCGAGAGGTTATCCTGGAGGGTATTCTTACGCATTAAGTAGATATCAAGCTCTACATCTGTTATCCAAGATGTAGTGGAGAGGCTGGAGGGGACTGCCTGAAAATGTAGAGCTGTGTTCCAGTAGCCATGTTTCTTGGTGATGATTGTATAATGATATAGCTTTCACAATGTGACGGTGTGACTGTGAAAACCTTGTGTCTGATGCTCCTTTTGTCTACCTTGTCAACAGGTGAGTAGTACATATGGAAAAAAAGTAAATAATAGGGGGAACAAATGTTAAAATAAATTTAGTTTGAAATGCTAGTGATCAATGAAAGTGAGGGGTAAGGGGTATGGTATGTATAATCTATATTTTCTATTTTTGTTTTATTTCTTTTTCTGTTTTCTTTTTATTTCTTTTTCTGAATTGATGCCAATGTTCTAAGAAATGATGAATATGCAACTAAGTGATGATATTGTGAATTGCTGATTATATATGTAGAATGGAATGATCACATGCTAATGTTTTAGTTCATTTGTTGTTAATTTTTTTAATTAATAAATAAATATTTTTTTTTAAAGGGGCAGATGAAAAAAAAAAAAAAAGAATGGGTCCCACAAATAGAAAGTGTAATGTAAATGGGGCACAAATCGAAAGTGTAATGCAAAAGTGAGAGAGAGAGAATTTAAACAAATCATAGGAACTGGGGAGCAAATTCTGCACAAAAACAAACAGAATAGATCAAGAGGCCCAGAGAAAGAACAGAGGAAAGAAAGCTTTCTCCTTGAGGTGAAAAAAAGTTGCACCAAAAAAAAAAAAAAAATGACAGTCACCTTAGTATGATAGCCACGATGAGCTGTGGGACCTGTCCTGGAACTACTTTGTTGAAGCTCTTTGCAAACTAAAACAGAACAACAAAAATTGTACCGCACAGCACAGCAAGAACCCCGTGCAGACACCTGAGAAAATCTGAACAGTTAAGCCAGCCACTCTAAATGTCCAGAATAAGTTGGAACAGGCATCAAAATAAAGCTTTAATGTGAAGCCAGTCAACAATAAAACCCTAAATAAAGCTTTAATGTGAAGCCAATCAACAATAAAACCCTAAATAAGAAACTGACCTTCAGAGTTAAAATATCAAAATAATTAGATATCCAGACATTAGCAAAAACTTACAAGCCATACTAAGAAACAGAAAAATACAGCTCAGTCATGGGAACAAATTAACACTGCACAGGAGACACAGAATTGAAAGCAAATAAAGAAATGCAAACAAATTTCCTAAACTAATTCAAGGAGATGAAGGAAAATATAGATAGAAGTAAAATATGGATATAGAGCTAAAAGATAGTAAGGAAACCAAAGAATTTGAAAGTATAAAAAGAAGTATAACAAATTACATGGATAAAAGGCAAAATTATGGAGATTAAAAATATTCTAGAGGAATATAACAGCATCTTAGAACAGGTAAAAGAAAGAATCAGTGAACTAGAAGACAGGGAAATTGAAATCATACCATCAGAAGAACTGTTATAGAAAATAATATTTTTAAAATGTTCAGTTTCTCAGGGATTTGAGTGACAGCATGGAGCCTGCAAACATATGCATCATGGGTGTCCCAGAATAAGAAGAAAGGGAAAAGAGAATGTTGGGGGAAATATGACTGAAAATTTTCTAAATATTATGAAAGATATATACATGTCCAAGAAGTGCAACATACTCCAAAGACAATAAACCTAATAGATCTACTCTGAGATACTTACTAATCAGAATGAAAATAAAGAGAATTCTGCAAGCAGCAAGAGAAAAGCAATTTGTCATTTATGAGGAATCCTCAATAAGACAAAGGGCTGATTTCTCATCAGAAACCATAGAGGTGAAAAGGCAGTGATATGATATATTTAAGGTTCTGAAAGAGAAAATCTGCCAGCTCAAAATTCTTTATCCAGTAAAGCTGTCCTTCAAAGATGAGGGAGAATTGGGGTGGAAGGGTAGTTCAGTGGTAGAATTCTCATTCTGCTATGCCAGAGACCTGGGTTTGATTTCTGGTCCAAAAAGTTCCCCAAAACAAACAAAAATTCAACAAACAGTGCTGCAATAATGAGATATTCACATGGAAAAACAATAAAATGTGACCCCACCATACAGCATACAAAAGAAAAACAAAAAAAAATAAAATAAAAAACAGGGAACAGTTAAAATATTTATAGGAAAATAGAAACAGAATTTGTCAACAAAAGACCTGCCTTCCAAGAACTACTAAGGGGAGTTCTGCAGGTTGAAAAGACAGGAGAAGAGTGGTTTGGACTATAGTGAAGAAATGAAGAACATTAGTAAAGGTAACTAAAAGGGTAAATGCAAAACCCAACAGGACTGTATCCTCAATGTGCAAGTCTACTCTTAATTCTAATAAGAATCAGAATAAACCTGAGCCAGAAAAAGGCAAATTTCCCAATAATGGATACATAAAATATAAAAAAGTAATTTAAGACAAAAGCAAAATAAAAAGGGTAAACAGAGGGATATGGGACCAGAGAGCATGTATGCTATTGAAGCTAAGTTGGTATCTTTTCAAATTAGTTGGTTAAAGATGTAGGTTATATAATACAACCCCAAGGGGAAATATACAAAGTATTTTACAAATATACAGAATAAAAAATGAGAAAAGGATCAGACAAATATCACAAAAATTAACCGTACAGAAAAGGAGCCTGCAATAAAGGAAAAAAGAGACAAAAATATATAACATATAAAAACCAAAGGACAGAAAAGCAAAAGTAAGTACTGCCTTTACAGTAATAACACCGATGCTAATGGATTAAACTCCTCAATCAAAAGACACAGACTGGCAGAATTGATTTAAAAAAAAAGCACAGTCCACCCATATATTGTTTATAAAAGACTCACCTTAGACCAGAGACACAAAAAGGCTGAAAGTAAAAGAAGGTAAAAAGATAATGCATGCAAATAAGTAAACAAAAAAGAGCTAAAGAGCTGTAGTGGCTATACTAATGTTGAAGAAAATAGACTTTACATCAAAAGCTGTTACAAGAGACAAAGCAGGACATGATATAATAAGATGATCAATCCATCAAGAAGAATAACAATCATAAATATTTATGCGCCTAATCATCATACCCCAAAATACACGAGGCACACCTTGACAAGGGAGAAAAAGAGACCTCCACAATAGTAATTGGAGACTTCAACATACCACTCTCATCAATAGATAGAATGTTTAGACAGGAAATCGATAGGGAAATAGAGAACTTGAATAATAGATAAAGGAACTAGGCCTGACAAGCATGTACAGAGCATGGCATCCCGAAGAGCAGGATGTACATACTTCTCAAGTATACATGGATTGCTCTCTAGGGTAGACCACCATTCGGTCACCAAACAAGTTTCAGTAAATTTGAAAAGATTGATATTATCCAAAGCACTTTCTCCAGTCATAATGGAATGAAGCTGAAAATCAGTAAAGGCATAAAATACAAAAATCAACATATATATAGAAATTAAATAACACACACTTAATAAATAGGTCAAAGAAGAAATTACGAAGGAAATCAGTAAATATCTTGAAACAAATGAAGAATGAGAACACAACCTATACAAACTTATGGGGTGCAGTGAAGGCAGTCCTTAGGGAAATTTATAGCCCTAAATGCTTACATTACAAAAGAAGAAAGAGCTAAAATCCAAGACCTAACTGCACACATGGAGGAACTAGAAAGAGAAATGCAAAAAATCCCAAAACAAGCAGAAAGATGACAAAAATTAGAACAGAAATAAGTGAAATTGAGAATAAAAGCAGTAGAGAACAAGAAACCCCAAAATTGGTTCTTTTAAAAGATCAATAAAATTGACAGACTTTGAGCTAGACTGACAGAAGATGCAAATAACTAAAAGTAGAAATGAGAGGGGAAAGATTATTACTAATGCTGCAGAGTATAAAGGATCATACTATAAAGAACTGTATGCCAACAAATGAGGTAACCAAAATAAAATAGACACATCCCTAGAAACACAGGAACAACTTACACTCATTCCAGAATAAATAAAGATCTCAACAAACCGAGTACCAGTGAAGAGATTGAATCAGTTATCAAAAATTTCCCCCAAAAAGAAAATCTCAGGACCTAATAAATTTCACAGGTGAACTCTACCAAAATTCCAAGAAATAATGCCAATCCTGCTAAAACTCTTCCACTAAATTGAACAGGAGGGAACAGTATATAACTCATTCTATAAAACCAACATCACCCTAACACCAAAGCCAGATAAAGAGACTACTAGAAACAGAAATTAGAGACCAATCTATTCTATCATACAAATGCAAAAATCCTGAAGAAAATACTTGCAAACTGAATCAAACAGCATATTAAGAGAATTATACACCCTGATCAAGTGGGATCTGTCCCAGGTATGCAAGGCTGGTTGAACGCAAGAAACTAAATTAGCATAATATACCACTTTAATAAAATGAGGACAGAAAAAAACACATGATCATCTCAATTGATGCATGAAAGATATTTGAAAAATGCAGCATCTTTTCTTGATAAAAACACTTAGAAAAATAGGGATGGAAGGAAACTTCCTCAGTATAATAAAGGATATATTTGAAAAATCCACAGCTAATATCATGTTCAGTGGTGAAAGACTGAAAATGTTCCCTCTAAGAGAAAGAACAAAAGGCATCCAAACTGGAAAGGAAAAAGTAAAACTTTTACTATTTGAAGACAACACGATCCCCTATATAGAAATTAAAAAAAAAAAACTGTAATAAATGACTGGAGCTAAGAAACAAATTCAGCAAAGTGGCAGGGTACAAGATCAACAGCCAAAAATTAGTACTATTTCTATAAACTCGTAATGAGCAATCTGAGGAGGAAATAAAAAAAAATCAATTTACACTAGCAACTAAGAGAATCAAATATTTCAGAATAAATTTAACCAAGGATGTAAAGGATTTATACATGGAAAGCTGCTAAATCAGATTTAAAATATATAAGTGAATGGAAAGACATTCCAGGCTCATGGGTTGAAAGACTAAATATCATTACAATTCAGTTCTTCCCAAAATGATTTACAGATTCACTGTAATACCAGTAAGATTTTCAAAAGCATATTTTTCAGAAATGGGAAAGCCAGTTATCAAGTTTTTTTGGAAGGATAAAAGGGACCCTGAATAGTCAAAATCTCTTGAAAAGGAAGAACAAAGTTATGGACTTGCACTACATGATTTTAAAACATCACAAAGTGGTCAAAACAGCACAGAACTGGCACAAGGACAGACCAATGGAATAGAATGGAAAGTTCAGAAATAAACTCTTACATCTACAGTCAATTGATTTTTGACAAGGCTAGCAAGACCACTCAATTGGGAAAGAATTGTCTCTTCAACAAAATGAAAAAAAAAATCTATCTCACATCATATACAAAATTTAACTCAAAAGTGATCAAAGACCTAAATATAAGAATCAGGAATTTAACACTAGAAGAAAATTTAGGGAAACATCTTCAGTATCTTCTGTAAGGCAATGGTTTCTTAGACCCAAAGCACAAACAACAAAAAAAAAAAAAAAACAGATGAGACCTCCTCAAAATTAAAAGACTTTTTGTGCCTCAAGACGCTTTTTTTGTGCCACAAAAATACAAGGACCACCTACTCAGTGGGAGATATTTGTAACCCACATATCCAATAAGGGTTTACTATCCAGAACATATAAAGAAATCCTACAACTCAACAATAAAGAGACAAACAATCCACTTAAAAAAATGGACAAAAGCCTTGAATATACATTTCTCCATAGAAGATATACAAATGGCTAAAAAGCACATGAAAAGATGCTCAACATCACTGGCTATTAGGGAAATGCAAATCAGAATTACAATGAAATACTATTTCAAACCTATTAGAATGCTACTACTAAAAAAATTGATGAGTGTTGTAGAAGATGCGGACAAATAGGGACATTCATTCGTTGCTGGTGGGAATGTAAAATAGTGCAGCTGCTGTGGAAGAAAGTTTGGCAGTTCCTCGGAAAATGAAGTTTAGCATTACCATATGATCTAGCAATCCTACTACCCAAGAGAATTGAAAATAGGGACTAACCTGTAATCACATACCAATTCATGGTGGCATTCTTCATAATTGCCAAAGATGGAAGCCACCCAAGTCTTCATCAACTGATGAATGGATAAATAAAATGTGGTATAAATATATCATGGACTATTATTCAGTATTGAAAAGGAATGATGTTCTGATTCATGTGACAATATGGATGAAACTTGAAGACATCATGTTGAGTGAAAATACACCAGACACAAAAGGATATATATTGTATGATTTCATTGATATGAAATAATTAGTATAAGTAATCTCATGAAATAAGAATATAGACTATAGGTTATCAGAGGCTGGGGTTGGGGTAGAAAATGGGCAGTTAATATTCAACCTATTGTAATGCTTTGATAATGGATGGTGGTGATAGTAGCACAACATTGTGAATTTTATATGTGAATGTGGCTAAAGGGAAAAATTTTAGGTTGTTTATATGTCACTAGAAAAAAATTCTAAATAGAATATAGGACTGCACAACACAATGAAACCTATTGTAGACAATGGGCTATAGGTAATAGTACAATTATAAAATGTTCTTTCATGGATTAAAAATGTACTCAGTAATACAAGGTGTTAATATGGTGGTAAATGGGAACTCTATATTTTATATATTATATGCATTATATTTCTGTAAATACCTACAACATCTTTAACAAATAAAATAATGATAAAATAATAATTCAGTCTGTTCATTTGAAACTTCAATTAGTGCTTGGGAATGTGTTCAGTAATTATCCAGATGTATAGAGGTTTTAAATAAACTCTCTTGTGATAGGTCACCCAATGAAAGAACAGGCTTCATGTGTATGACTTGATCAGAAAGAAAAGGCCACACGAAGATACCTTAAGCAGTGTGATATTACATCATCATCAAATTAAAATGAATCCCCAAATAACTCTTATCGTAAATTGAACTTCTGAAACAAAAGCACAGACTTGTGAAGGAAATCCCAAAGTATATGTAATTAGATAATAAGGGAGCTGATTTTAATTTAAGCACTTTTCAGAAATTTTAGATGATTTGAACATTCAAGCCCAATGGCATAATCCTTACTGTGACAAAAATCTCTTTCCTAGTCAATGATTACATAGAGAAAGGTAGGTGGTCTTGGATCTAAAATTGATTTTGTAATAAAAATAGTATAGTAACTTGGATCCACTATGTTAATGGAGTTTTCAGAAGCAAGGAATAAGTAGCAATATTTCTAAAAAGCTCTTCAGTTTTATTCAGAAGTCTAATGTACAAACCTGAGAGGCATAGGCAGTGCCATTATACCTGGGTCCCAAGAAAATGTGGTCTCAAGCACTCAAGAGAAACATTAATATTTTAAAATACAAGCTTCAATTGTATTTTGTGGATGTAAGCTTCAATTGAAGACACACTGGATTTTTGCTAAGCAGTCACCAACTGTCTTGAGCAGAGAACTTCCTTTAAATAGTCAATAAAGTTGAAGTAAATTCAACATTTCTCCAACAAATATGTATTAGAAGGACAATTTTCCTGGCAAATGAAAAAGGACCTGAAAAACAAGACTAAAAAAATTTTTAAAAAGACTGAAACAATGACTAAAAAGTAAAAAATTGTAGTAACCAAAATTAAGGCCACCATCGCACAGGAAGTTGTGTCCACTACCTTTGAGGTTGAATATAACTTGAAAGCACATTGGTTCACATTTGTAAGGTATTTATAAATATTTTATGATGAAAGAGGAAATTATGAAGAATATTAAAATAAATCCTATACTTTGTTATAAATATTTTTAAAAATAATGTTCAAAAAGTATGCTAAGTTTCTTCTCTCAGGGCCAGAAGTCTCAGAAAATTACACAGTAAGAAAAATAGAATAGGAAATCCTATTACTAAAGAACACAAATTAAGCCACATACCATAGGACGAGAAAATAAAGAATTCAAATGCAGTGAGGAAAACTGAGATATACAACTTTATTGCAGATGGCCTTATTTTCTTGTTTTCGAGGAGGCTTTAGGCATTATTCAAGGTGATATGCCTATAATAAGGCAGACATTCAATAATTAGAGTGAGGAGTTATTGATTACCATGGAAAAGGTAACTTTTATAGTCATCTAATCCTTAAAACAACCCTGTGAAAAGGCACTAATATTATCCACAATTTACAGATGAGAAGGATGATGCATAGAGAAGTTGAATAAATTGCTTAATGCCCCGTAGATAGTAGTAAGCAGTGGTGCCAGGCTTTTAGTGCAAGCAGCGTGATACCATCTGCCTGTTCTCTTAACCACCACGTGATGCTCTAACCTAGGAAGTGACCATGAAGCAAAGGATGGGGGTTTCCAATGTGGGGAACTCACTTTGGCCTAATTGAACTCCTGAACAAAAGGAGATTCGGACAAATTTAAAGGAGTTTGTAAGTTTTGTCTCAACATCTATGACACCTGTTGCCTGTATCATTGGCTTTCAGATCTCAGAGAATGAATCTTATTTGGCATCCCATTATATAAAACCAACGAAACTGAAGTGTTCTACCTGAAATAGTAATTAGAGAGCCTGGAGTACTACCCCAAAATCTGTCTCCTGGTTCCCCTTCAGCCTGAGATACCTCAGAAGAATCCTAGGGTTCTGTAGAGTGCAAATTGAAACACTCTGGGAATCAAACTCTCAGGCTTGGTGAGGACATTTAAGGTTATCTGTGATGGTCAAGTTCATGTGTCACTTGGTCAGGTGATAGTGCCCAGTTGTTGGGTCAAGACATCACTGGCCTGTCTGTTGGTGAGGACAATTCATGGGCTTAAATCATGAGTATGCTGGCTGCATCCAGATGCGATCAGCTAAGAGAAGTGTCTTCTTCAATGAGTGATGGTTAATCTAATCACTGGAAGCTTTTAAGGAGGATGCAGAAGAGACAGGCTCTCTTTCTGCTTCAGCCAGCCAGCCTCTCCTGAGAGTTCGTTGAGGACCTTCATTGGAGCTTCCAGCTCACAACCTGTCCTACACATCCCCGCGGTTGTGTGAGACACTTTTGTAAAATCTTGTATTTACAGATATTTCCTGCTGATTCTGTTACTCTAGGAACCCTAACTAATACATGATCCAATCCAGCTGTTCCCTTGATGAACGAAAAGAGATGTTCATAGTTGTTTCTCATTTTGAACTTGGATTAAGATACGAGTCACCTTTCAAAGGGTAAAATTAAGCAAGTGCTCTGAAGTTGAGAATTTTGCTTTGTTCATTCATTCTGCCTCACATATCTTAGGCGCTAGTTTTTAAGTGAAACAATGTGAAGGATAATGCTTGGGAACAATATAATTTCCACATCTGTAAAAGAGGATATACACGTTAACTGCAAGAATTAGTATTAGTGCACATAAAGTACTGATCAGTGCCCAGCATAGAGGCGGCATCTGTGAAATGTAGCTGCTCTTTTCATTATCACTACTACTCACATTTATTTCATAAAAATACACCTACTCAGCGGAAAATGCAGTATATGTTTTGCTCAAGTGTTCTTCCATGAGTAACCAAGTGTTATTTTTCTATGTTTTTGTGTTCTATTTCTTTTAAGAGGAATACAAGAATTAAATAGTATTTCTTCAGAGTGGAATGGACAAAGAGAGTGAGAGATCAAATGAATTAAAGTAGAACCAATTTGCCATGGATTATATCCTTTTGAGCTAAAACATTTTTATCTTTGTGCTCAGGGATATAGTCAGTTTGTAAACATTCATAACTCTGTGTGAAAAATGTGGTGCTGCTTAGGAGGAGAAATGAAATGCCACACCAGATATTAAAGGAGATCAGCTGTCTGCAATAGTAACTGGAGGTATTCATTCAGAGAAACATATCCAGTGGAGGTTTCTGCGCAAGTCTGGGATTGCAACATGTCAGGACAGTGCTGGCAAGTGGGCAGAATGAGCTAGCTATGATATATTTGAAGGGAACTTTTGAAACTCTGACTCCTCAAATAATATAAATCTAATAATATAAATACATAGTACAATTCTACAATCTGTAATTGCCCTATTTTTGTGTCATTAATTTTGTCTTATTCCACATACACATGCAAAATATGTATAGCTGTAATGAGTGCTAATTGCCATGCTGGCTGTGATGACAAGTTGGGTAGTATTTGAAGGTTATAATCTAGAGAAAGAGCTGAAGTTCATATATATTCTATAATGCTGATTGAGTATGGGAATTCTGTATCATAAATCCAGGTAAGTGAAAGAGAGTGTGATATTCTTTCTGGCATTCATAAAATTTTTCTGAGAACAGTCATTTCTCTTTTCTTTGAAATTTGTTAATGGAGAGCCATGCAGGCTGAGCCAAGAATTTTCATACCAAATAGTTCTGGGTCTTTTCAACACTCACTAATGAATTATCAATAGCTCATTATCCTACACAATGGCTAGTTGTCTTACCTGACTTATTTCAAAGTAGATCTTACCCATCATATTATTTTCCTGGCTACCAAAATAAATGCCATAAAATGTGTTGCCTTAACAACAAGAATTTATTAGCTCATGGTTTTAGAGGCTAGACACGTGTTCATATGTCTGGCTGGCTGGCATTACTTGGGGACCCTTAGCATTATCCTCTTCCTTCTCTTTAGGATTCTATTGACTGATGGCTTTTTGCTTCTCCCATGGATTTCTCCTCCTGTGTGTCTAAAGCCTTTTGCCTAGAAGGAATTCAGCCTTATTGGATGAAGGGCCATCCTCATTCAGTTTGGGCACTCCTTAGTTTTCAAAAGTCCTACTTACAAATGGGTCACATCCATCTGTTATTCAGAGGTACATAATTCAATCCCTAACACCCACCACCAACCATAGCCATAGAAAAATATTAATATTGCAACATAAAATTTCAGTATATATAACTTATTACCAGTCAATATACTACAATAGTTTTTTTTTTGTCAAATGAACCCTAATATAAGTAATCGATCCTGCTTTCTTTGTGGAATTGTAGCACTTAAGCCAAATACATTTTGTAAACTATAAGTTTTCTTGTAGTCACTTGTTCTAACAGTTGGAGAGTTGGGTCAAGGTCTATTGATTTAGCATCTACTTCATAAATATGAATTACATCTGCATAAATGAGAATAGTATTTATATTCATATCCTCTACACAATAAGGGTAGTATATATGCTCAAATAGTCCAGAAAGCAGTTTCAAAATGAAAGGATAACAAGTTTAAAAGACATTTACAACCATACTATTTAAATCTGTAAAAGGCAGAGCAAAGAAAAATTAAATATGTGAAAAATATTATATTGTTCTTAACAGAATTACTCACAAAGTGTGTGGAGGAGCAGTGGCTGAGGGTGGGGTCTAAGCTGTGACTTAGACTATAATAGAGCCATCCTACAACTGCAAATAGTGAGGCCAAATCTCACATTTGCAATTTGGGAGGGAGATAACTGATGCAAAGTACAGATTTGTTATCAAGAACTATGCTGTCTTCCAGTAGGGGTGGTTGTGCTTTCAAATGAGACGTATTTTATTCTGCACCCATGTATACTGAATAACACTAGTGAGGCTATTGATGATAAACAGACTGGATATGTGTTCAATAAAGTCTTGCAGTTTTTTCCTGGAACTGAGCTTCCTGAGTCTAAGTTTATGGCAGGATTGACTCTTTTTTAAAAAACTGACTTCATTACTCTTTATAATGTCCAAATTCAGGGCTTCACTGGCATATAAAATTTTTTTAAGAAAGGAATTTTTACAAATTTACTATATAACCAAGAGATGAACATAAGCTAAATGCTTAAATAGAATTTTATCCACAAAACCTTATACAGATTTTTTACTATGCATTAAGAAATGTAAATGCTAAAGCAACTCTATTGTGCAAAACTGGGAGAAGAACAACTGAAGGGAAACAAGTCAAAATGAGTGTACCTAATTTCTAAAGTCAATTTTATGAAAAGAAATTAAAAATAGGAGTGCTTGATAGAACAAATATGCATGGCATTTCCAACATTGAGGATAGGCTCCATCAGAATGAGTCTGAAGTTGGACCTCACGGTGTGAACTTCCAAGGCCCACATAAACAAATCGTCTTCATGTCTTCAAGGTAAGTGAAAGAACTTGCATCCTCTGTACTAACGTCTACCCTCTCACCTGCCGGTAAACCACTTATTAGAAATACTAGACGAAGTCTTGGCCACTTGCTTTACAAAGATCTACAGAAAATATAAAACGTGTTCTAACTAAATTTTTAATTATTTTATCATACTATTCATAATATATGATGCTATGGAGGTCAGTCAACTTTTGAGCTTCACACATGTTCTAAATACAAGAAAAATTTAGTTTCTCATTTAGCAACAATTTCATAATTTATACACCTACAGTGAGAGTATGAAAATAAATTAGAGAAGTCCGATAACATCCAAAAATCCTTAATTCTCTATGTTTAAATAAAATACCTATTTGAAAGATAGCATGGCTTAGAAGAAAGTAGTTACAGTTAGGGGCCAAAAATACTAATGGCTACTCCCTTTCCATTTGAATGATTTGGGGAAGTTATTTAGTATGTCTGAGCTGCATTTATGTCATCTGTCAAATACGAATGGAGAAAACTTACAGCAATAGTTCTTAAGTTTTAGTTCCATCAAAATCACCAGTAGGCTCTTAAAATAGATTTCTGGGTGCCACACTCAGAGACATCAATTTGGTGTATCTGAGGTTGGGCCCAACAACTTGAATTTCTAACAAGTTCCCGAGTGATGCTGATGTGATGCTGTTGTTGGTGAAAAGACCATACCTGGAGAATGACTTCTTTGCTGAATGATGAGATTTGAAATGCTACTGGTAAATTACAAGTACTCAATTAATGGTTACTTTTGTTATTTTCTGGTAATGGAAATAATGAATGATCATTTTAAAAATCTTAGCAAAATCAAGAAAACATAAAAAATTACAATAAATCATAATTCTACAGTGAGCCTTTAATAAAGGTAATTTGATCTCTTCCCTATCACCTTCACTAGCATGCCTACTTGTTTGTGTTAGTTCCATCCATCTGTTCCTGACTGAGGGGCTCCATCTCTATTATGCTCATTCTTCAAGTCTGAGCATGAATTATATATTCCCTCTAAGAGTACTGCCTTGTATGTCACTGATATGACTTGTGTCTCTCTCTGGATTCCTGAACACAATTGAGATATAGAGACAAACAAAGAAAAAAAAAAACAAACACAAAACAAAGCGTCCCAGAGATTATGGCTCAATGTCCTAATATTTATTTACCTATTTGCAAACCAAAAACTAATGTCCCTATGACCATGGTGTCTTTGTTTCTGTAGACTTGTACCAAACTCTTGGCCATTGACCACTAGAACTGTTCAGTTCAACTGCTGGGTATCACTGTGTGAAAACCTCCCATTCTGGCTGGAAGGAGATGGTTCATTCTATTTTCTGCAACCTTTGGATATCCATTGTCATGCATTAAGTTCAGCGAAGATACTATTTAACTTATAGCTTGGCTCAAACTTCAAAATCCATTCTCAAAACAATGAATAAGAAAAAGAATCCTCTTGCACCAGAGTGAAACATGTCTTATTGTCTTACTATGGACACACTTTTTTTTTCTCAATTGCTTTTAAGTTATTAAGCAACCTTTGGAATTACTGAAACATTATTTTGAGAATACACATGGGTTTATGTTTTGATTTTTATTTTTCAATTTGTATCTTAGTTTGCCAGGCTGCCATCACAAATACCATAAAATAGTTTTGGCATAAGCAATGGGAATTTATCAACTCATGGTTTTAGGTTAGGAGAAGTCCAAAATCTAGATATTGGCAAAATTTGCTTTCTCCCTGAAGACTAGCATGCTGCTGGCTTCAGGCAGTGCTTGGGGGTCCTTGTCCTTCCTGTCACATGGCTGTGCCCTATCATGCTGAACTAGAAGTGGCCTGCTTCTGGCCACTTCCCATAGGCTCTCTCTTTATTAGGCCTCCAGTATCTGAATTTAGACCCACCTTCATTCAGCTGGGCCCCACATTAATTAAAATTAACATCTGCAAGAGGTCTGTTGAAAATGGGTTCACACTCACAGGAATGCAGACAAGGTTAAGAACATGTGTTTGTTAGGGAACACATTCCAACCTGCCAAAATCCAGAAACAAAACTCTGAGTTTTTTTCCTTTTCTTTTTCATTATCCAATGTAACTGGATAACTTACATTGATCCAGTTAATTTTAGCTCCTTCTAAGAGCTTTATCAGGTGTTAATGAACTAGATACATTATAAACCAACTAGCATATGCTACTCACACAAAGAATCACTAGGAATGGTGTTAATCCAGGCTTCTTAAATTCAGAAATACTAAGGACATCGTTTGATACGTTATGTTTTCTATTCATTGTCCTGTGCTTTTAGTCTAGAAAGTGTATATTATCAGGCCACTCTAGTCCACATTTATCCCTAGTGGCATTAGGCCACTGCTTCTTGCTGCTGGAGAATTATTATTCCACTTCTAATAATTAGTACTGGGATCCAATTGTTTCACCGATATTTTAAAAATATATATGCAATAAGCTTTGGAAGTCTGCATTACCTTCAAGCTATTAAATTTACTTCTAGGAATTTATCCTGAGTGCACAGCCACTTATGTGCCACTAATGTGTACATGAAAATACAAACAAAATAAGGCTGTTGAGTGTAGATTTGTTATAGTAGAAAAATATAAGTCATGTAATGTCCCTAAGAGTAAATTGTTTAAATAAATTATAATATATCCTCAAAGGAATAACTTTGCAATCATTCAATATAGTTAAGAAAATAGATCATTGTTTTCTAAAATGTGTTCCATAGAATACAAGTCCTTCAAGATGTTCATAGGTATTTAATGGGTAAACAAAAAAAAAAAATGTGGTTAACTGTATGTAGGAAGCTGTTTTAGTTTGTTAATGCTGCCAGAAATGCAGTATACCAGAAATGGGTTTGCTTTTCTAAAGAAAATTTATTAAGTTACAAGTTTACAGTTCTAAGGCCATAAAAATGTCCAAACTAAGGCATCCAGAAAAAGGTACCTTGACTTAAGAAAGGGCCAATGACACTTGGGGTTTCTCTGTCAACAGGAAGGCATATGGCAACCTTTGCTAGCAATGCCCCCTTCTCTGGGGGCATTTTCCTTCTGCTTCTCCAAATGTCTGTGTCAGCTCTGAAGTTTTTTCCAAAATGGTACCCTCTTAAAGGACTCTATTAAGTGACGCATCTTGAATGAATGAAGACACATCTCCATGGAAACCATGTAATCAAAGGTGCCACCCACAGTTGGGTGAGTCACATCTCCATGGAAATGACTTAATCAAAAAGATTCTACTCAACAATATTGAATTAGGATTAAAGAACATGGGTCTTCTAGGATGTACAACAATTTCAGACCAGCCTGGAAGCATTCAGAACATTTACAATTTTGAGTAATAACAAACCCATTTCAATCTATCTTAATCACATAAGGGAATGTCTTGGCTAATATAACTCATATAATTAAAAGTCTAAAGGAATAGAAAATTTCAGCAATAGTTCAGCCAAGGCTACACAGCTCCATTACACTATGATTCTCTCAATTCTGTCTTCCTCCAACATTTACTTCATCTTCAGACTGACTTTTTGCATGGTCATAACAAAGGTATCAGTCTCAACCTGGGTAATTTGCTTCCTCATCTAGGATAGTGGAAAGAATAAATACCTTTCCCCTAAATATAGAATTAAAGTCTCTAATAGTTTGATGGAGTAAGCCCAGTAAAGAAAACCCATCCATTTATTTGCATAGGAGTGGTTAACTGCTAACTTTCAATCTCTTAAACAATTACTCTGACAAGAAAAAATGAAATTAACTAACTGGGTTAAGTCTTTCAGAAAACACTCTGGGAGATACTCATGGCTCGATTCAACCCAAACCATGTAGTATCAAAAAAATGAGGAAATGGGAGGGCATGTAGGAACAGAGATTCTGCCAGGAAATCAGCGGCATAGTTGGAGATAACACTTTTAGACTGTCATTCCAGTGCTCCTTTATTTTCCCCTCCCCGACTTCAAGTTGACATAAGAGCTGCACGTTTGTTTCAGTGGTGGTGCTATTGTCCATTACTGTCTTGGAATTGTTCTCTTAGATTTCCTTCAGAACTTGATTCATTACTTTGCTATACTAACTAGGGGCAAATCTTCGTGCTATAGAATGTTATGATGGCTGATTTCTTATGCCAACTTAGCTAGGTTATATTGTCCAGTTGGTTTTTCAAGCAAGTTCTGGCTTGATTATCACTATGAGGGTATTTCATAGATGGACTTGCATCTATTATCAGTTGATTGCATGGCTGTTTGTGTCTATGTTCAACAAAGGAGACTGCTTTCAGTAATGAAGGGGGTCTCCTCATCTAATCAGCTGGAAGTCTTAAGCCTAAACTGAGAATTTCAGAAGTCAGAAAAGCATTTCTGCCTCTACTTTAGCCAGCCAGCGTCCCCTAGGGAAACCAACTTCACCTTTTTCAGAGTTTCCAGCTTTTGTCGTGCCCTAAGAAGTTCAGACTTGGCAGCCCCCATGATAACATTAGCCAATTCCTGTAATAAACCACTTAAAACACACATGCACGCATACACACACACATCTCCTGTCAGTTCTGTTTCTCTGGAGAACCAAGTTACTAGACCCAAGACAAGTAAAAAGAAAATTACATTGAAATATTCTCCTGGCTTCAGAAGTGAGGAAAAACAATGAAATATCTAGAAATACTATTTTGTGGGGCTCACGTACCTCTTCCAAAGACAATAGCGCCATAGTTGAGCAGGGGATGCTTTCTCCGAAGGCACTGCTTTGGAAGGAATGCATCTATTTGAATGTAACTAAGTTACAAAATGTTGCTTTCAAAAATGTGAAGGAAATTGTTATTTTAGTGCCCTAATCATTACCATATAACTACCAATTTGAATCTTATAAACGAGTGGTCCATCTTGCTAAATAGTCTGACAAAAATCAATCTGTACCAACCCTTTATAAATTTAAATCTCTCTCATTTCTCGGCAGACTAGCTAAATCAGGAATGCCACCTCTAATAGATGTTGCAGCTGTAAATGTCCCTTTTGCAGATTATTGAATTTTACTTACATGTTGATGATGGCGTACAGATGTTTTATGCATCTTGATGCACTGATAATGAAGGACTGATATTAAATAAAGGACTGATAATAAAGGACCCAGTTTTCATCCCCAAACCACATAATTATGTTGCCAGAAAGATAAGGATTAGAGTGGCATTAATAATTTCTTTTATGTTCATATGGATAAAGGTATGAGTAAGGGAATAAAAAACACGGAAAGTAGGAATATTTTTCAATGGCATTCATTATTGCCCACAGTAGTCACACACATAAGCATGTATGCGCGTACACAAACATAGTTTACCCCCATTGCTTTTATAAAGATTGTTTAATCTTTAGGGCATAATCCTGGAAAAGCTCTCATACAATTTCAATTCTAGGTATTTTTTGGTAATTTATAAAGATACATTTCCACTTATTGTTGGGGATAAAAGGTTCCTTTACTTGTATGCTTTGGGCTGGGAAATAGGCATGCTCAGAAAGACTTCTTTTTCGCTTAAAAGTCCATTCACACTGACCACACCAGGAATAGATTCCTGGCTGCTTCTCCCTCCATCCTAGCCTGTTTTCAGATGTTTTTACCCTCTTGACAGGAAAGCTTCCTGTAAACTCTGCTTTCTGGTTTGCTCATGGATGTTGTTCCTAAGACAGTTCTTTCAGGTTCTCACATCAGGGGAGGGTTTTGGCTTTCTGCCAGGCCGTCTTAGCTTCCCTGGGCATCAGAACACAGCCAGGGCCTGTGGCTGTGCGGCCTGGAGAGTCAGATACTCTGCTTCCCTCCCCCTCCCCCCAGCCAATAATTCACCTGTCTCTCCACATGCTGCCATTCTACTCATTCATTCAATTACTAGTATCCCTTCCCTCTGCCTAGCTTCCAGGTAAACCATGGAAAAAGAGTAAGAGAGCTGCCTCCATGGAGCTTTTAGTCCAGTGGAGGATTCAGGCATTAAACAATAGACAAGTAATGATATAATTACAAATTGAGGCAAGTGCTATAAAGGAAAAAAGAAACACATAATGCCGTCAACTTTTTTCCCTTTTGAACTTCTTGGTTTTGACCTGAGAGTCTCTAGTAGCTGGGTATGGCAAAATTAAGAAGCACCTGGGTGATGAAATGCCTACATGTCATTTCTCCAGGTTCCTCTTACCATAGGATGCCATAAGCCCGCAGTTAAAAGTGGGAGAAAACCTTCTCTCTTTTGATTCTGTGGAGTAAAGCCTCAAATCACATAGGCTTGGAAAAATCGATCATCAAATCTTTCGATTTTATGATCATCTTCTCTAGTTGTGCTGACTTTATCGCAGAGGTACCAGAATTCAATGATTATGTTATTAATCTCTGTATATTATTACTTCTCAGCTTGGTCATGCCTCCATTCTGTGGTCCAATCAGTAAAAAAGTAAACATTCAGTTACTGGGAACAGTGCTTCTGTGCATGTCTTGTCTTATAGAAACAGCAGAAATTCCATTTATTTATTTAACTCTCTTTTTATGCCTCATCTTCCCCATAGAGATGGATCGAAAGTTCTAGTGGGGACAATAATATGAATTATGTATACGAATAATATAAAAGAGATGCATTATGCTCTATTAAAAATTTTAAAAATATGCCCTCCCTCCTGTCATTCCCACTTACGGTTGCTGACCCTTAACCAGCTCTTGAACTTCAACTTTTACTTCTCTTGAATGAATAGTTTCCATCCAGTACCTACCTCAGGTGGAGGTGAGTTAAGGGAGGGATCATTATAGAACTGGGGGTAGATTATCAGGCTAACAGTGCGCTTTCTTTGGCTCTTCCATAAAATCCATTAGGTATTCATACACCCATATGAGTGCCTACATATTCCCACTTGCATGTATCCAACTTTGCAGTGGACACACAGCATTGGTCATCAGATGGATACTCTTGCTTATTAATGCTTGCTGTTTTATGTTTTATAAAATATTCTCATAATGTTATCTAACTTAAGCCTTAACCTTCCATCCAATCCTGGAGAAACCCTAGACAGAAGAAAAAGTATTATAGGATAAGTATGATATATTGGGTACGAAAATAACAATATGGATAAGAGTTGCTGTGAAACCAGAGCCTTGAAAAATTATTTTTCTGACTAGTAAATAACATTTATTAAGAGGAAAAAATAAAACATTATAGAAAAATATAATTAAGACAATAGCCAATTATAATTAAGATTTCTCGATATTTTCTTCTAGCCTTACTTGACATATACTTTTACATGAGTCATATTCTGCATGCAATTTTGTATCCTTCCATTTTATGTATGATCATAAATATCTTCCTGTACTAATGAACATAATTTGTGATAACTATAAAACTTCATTATGAATATACTATAATTTACTTAACCCTTCCCTTGTTCTTTGCACATAGAAGTGGTTTCTTCTTTTTGCTTTTAAAGGATAATGCTTTAGTGAACATCTTTGTAGATAAAATGCCACTGATACTTTAAATGGTTTTCCAGATGAGAATGACATAGCAAAAGGAATGTCTGTTTCAGACGTATGAGACATGGTACCAATTATTATCCCAAATGGTTGTATCTGTCTATAGTTCTGAGATCAGGATCAAATAGTGCCTGTTTTATTATAAACGTGTGAGCTGGAAGACTTTTAGATATTATGTGAACATTTAAATGTGAAGACATGAATAAGAAAAAAGTCTGAGTAAGTAGATCCCTCAAGAAGCTCAACAAACACTGTCTCCTTTATAAAAAAAAAAGAGAGAGATCAAGTGTTCAAGAAATCTGAGAAGATATTTAGGAGTCTGTGTTCAGTGGCTACAAAGAAGCATTTCAAACCTGAAAAGAAAAAACCTTTTTCTAGAAGCAAGTAATATATGAATAAAAGCTCAACTGTGCTCAAGCCTATTCGGTTTTGTTCTGTTTTCCCATGGGCAGGCACTGGGAATCAAACCCTGGTCTCTTGCATGGCAGGCGAGAACTCTGCCAGTGAGCCACCATGGCCCACCCAAGCCTATTCAGTTTTGACCTCCAAATAACATTGACTCATATCTTGTCATCTCCACCATCCCCATCCTCATCCAGCCTTCCATCATCTCTTTTGACTTTTGAGATAGATGAGTAACTACTTTCTCTGCTTCCATTTTGTTCCCCTCCAATTCATTTTCTTTACAGCACCTGGAATATTTTTTAAATGAAATTCGGAATTTGTCACATTCCTGCTTGTATCACTTCAAAAGCTCCCCATTACTCTTTTTTTTTTTTAATTTTTTTATTAATCAAAAAAAAGAAAAGAAATTAACACAACATTTAGAAATCATTCCATTCTACAAATGCACTCAGTAATTCTTAGTATCATCACATAGATGTATGATCATCATTTCTTAGTACATTTGCATCGATTTAGGAAAAGAACTAGCAAAACAGCAGAAAAAGATATAGAATGTTAATATAGAGAAGAGAATTAAAATAATAATACTAATAATATATATATATAAAAAGGAAAAAGAAAAAAACAAAAACAAAAGATACAAACACACAAACAAACAAACAAAAAACCATATTTCAGGTGCAGCTTCATTCAGTGTTCCAACCTAGTTACATTACACTTAGGTATTATTGTGCTGTCCATTTTTGAGTTTTTGTATCTAGTCCTGTTGCACAGTCTGTATCCCTTCAGCTCCAATTACCCATTATCTTACCCTGTTTCTAACTCCTGCTGGTCTCTGTTACCAATGATATATTCCAAGCTGATTCTCGAATGTCGGTTCACATCAGTGGGACCTTACAGTATTTGTCCTTTAGTTTTGGGCTAGACTCACTCAGCATAATGTTCTCTAGGTCCATCCATGTTATTACATGCTTCATAAGTTTAGTCTGTCTTAAAGCTGCATAATATTCCATCGTAGGTATACGCCACAGTTTGTTTAGCCACTCGTCTGTTGATGAACATTTTGGCTGTTTCCATCTCTTTGCAATTGTAGATAATGCTGCTATAAACACTGGTGTGCAAATGTCCATCTGTGTCTTTGCCCTTAAGTCCCTTGAGTAGATACCTAGCAGTGGTATTGCTGGGTTGTAATCCATTCTGCCATTCTATGTCTTTTGATTGGGAAATTCAGTCCATTAACTTTTAGTATTATTACTGTTTGGATAATATTTTCCTCTACCATTTTGGCTTTTGTATTATATATATCATATCTGATTTTCCTTCTTTCTACACTTTACTCCATACCTCTCTCTTCTGTCTTTTCGTATCTGACTCTAGTGCTCCCTTTAGTATTTCTTGCAGAGCTGGTCTCTTGGTCACAAATTCTCTCAGTGACTTTTTGTCTATAAATGTTTTAATTTCTCCTTCATTTTTGAAGGACAATTTTGCTGGATATAGGAGTCTTGGTTGGCAGTTTTTCTCTTTTAGTAATTTAAATATATCATCCCACTGTCTTCTAGCTTCCATGGTTTCTGCTGAGAAATCTACACATAGTCTTATTGGGTTTCCCTTGTATGTGACAGATTGTTTTTCTCTTGCTGCTTTCAAGATCCTCTCTTTCTCTTTGAACTCTGACATTCTAACTAGTAAGTGTCTTGGAGAACGCCTATTTGGGTCTATTCTCTTTGGGGTGCGCTGCACTTCTTGGATCTGTAAATTTAGGTCTTTCATAAGAGTTGGGAAATTTTCAGTGATAATTTCTTCCATTAGTTTTTCTCCTCCTTTTCCCTTCTCTTCTCCTTCTGGGACACCCACAACACGTATATTTGTGCACTTCATATTGTCATTCAGTTCCCTGATCCCCTGCTCAAGTTTTTCCATTCTTTTCCCTATAGTTTCTGTTTCTTTTTGGAATTCAGATGTTCCATCCTCCAGTTCACTAATTGTAGCTTCTGTCTCTTTAGATCTACCATTGTAGGTATCCATTGTTTTTTCTATTTTTTCTTCTTTGTCCTTCACTCCCATAAGTTCTGTGATTTGTTTTTTCAGATTTTCTATTTCTTCTTTTTGTTCAGCCCATGTCTTCTTCATGTCCTCCCTCAATTTATTGATTTGGTTTTTGAAGAGGTTTTCCATTTCTGTTCGTATATTCAGCATTAGTTGTCTCAGCTCCTGTATCTCATTTGAACTATTGGTTTGTTCCTTTGACTGGGCCATATCTTCAATTTTCCGAGCGTCATCCATTATTTTCTGCTGGTGTCTGGGCATTTGATCAGATTTCCCTGGGTGTGGGACCCAGCTGGTTGAAAGCTTTTTCTGTGAAATCTCTGGGCTCTGTTTTTCTTTTCCTGCCCAGTAGGTGGCGCTCGTGGCGCTCCTCTGTCTGCACGGCAGCCGGCCCGGGAAACCATGCGTGGAGCGGGGGTCGCTGGCCGCCGCGGCTTGGGAGAGTGCCGGTCCTATTTGCCCAGCTGGCCCGAAACGCCAAGCGTGACGGGAGGTCCCTGCTATCCAATGTTCCCAGTCAGACCGGGGAGCCACGTGCGTGGAGGGGACCCCAGTCGCCAGCCGCCCCGGCCGGGAAAACGCGCGCCCCTCGGGTATCTCACCGCAGCAGATTCTCCCTGCCCGTTCAGCTGTTCCAGAATGGGGTACGCTGTCTTTTTGGTCTCTGTCCTGGCTCCGGGAGCTGTTTTGTATTGTTTCTGTTTCTTTAGTTGCTTTTCTGGAGGAGGAACTAAGACCCGCGCGTCTTACTAAGCCGCCATCTTCTCCGGAAGTCCGTCCCCATTACTCTTAAGACAAAGACAAAAATCCTGGATTGTCCCCATCACTGACTCACCGTAGAATCAATGCCTTTCACGCTCTCATCGCCCCTGTATCCCAACAACCCTGCCTTCTTTCTATTCCTTGAGAAACCATGCTCTCTCCTGCCTTGGGAAAGAGCATTCTACGTTCCATCCGCTTAGTAATATCTTCTGCTTTCCTACACCTATTTACCCTTCATCATTTTCCAGCATCATTCTACATCTGATCCTCACTCCCTAACCTAGAGAGCATACTATTTTTTTCCTTCAGAATACTTATTACAGTTCATACTCACTTATTCATGAGATCATTTGTTCATACCAGATTGCAGCCTTAGGAAGAAAGAATCAGGTCTGTTTTACTCACCTTTGAATCCCCAGCACCTGGCATAGTGCCTGGCACAAGGCAGGATTTCAATATTTCTTAGAAAATTTAAAAATGTATTTATTTCTAGAATGAAGGAATGAACCTGAACCCGGGGTGAAAGTTGGGAAAACAGGGACTCCAGATGATAAGGCATAGAAATTGCTAGCCAATTAAAGGTGCATCAAACAAGGAGAACTTGAATTACATTTTTCAAATGGTGCAAACCAATTGAGTAATGTGATATTCCATATCTGTGTGCCTTTGGGCAAGTTCTTTAGTCTATCTGTACCTGAAATTCTCCATTTGTAGTCTATGAATAACAATAACATATTTATTTATCTATTTTATGATACTCAAAACTATATAACTTTTACCTTGCATTTGATTCAAACTACAGTAAAACGATTCCACACTTTGATATAAATGACTGTGTGGGTTGCATTATAGTAAATGAGCCAGAAGGAAATTACAAGAGAAGGAAAAGAATTCTATATAAATCCCAGCAGGATGAACTTTTTTTTTGCAGTGTACAACAATTTTATTCAGAACACCAAAAGTTTTGCTGCAGCAAGGAAGCTAATCACTTACAAAAGCTGCAGTGGCATCAGGCTTTAAGTGCTGGTAAAAGTTTTTTGTTTTTCTTTTTTTACATTTTTTTATTGTATAATATAACATATATACAAGACAAAGAAAGAAAAAGCAATGGTTTTCAAAGCACTCTTCAACAAGTAGTTACAGGGCAGATCCCAGAGTTTGTCATGGGCTACCATACCATCATCTCGGATTTTTCCTTCTAGTTGCTCCAGAATATTGGAGGCTAGAGGAATAAATACTTTTTTTTAATCATCACAATCAACTTTTTCTTTCCTTTTTGTGGAAATAACATAATACAGTAAATTTCAAAGCACAGCACAATAGTTAGAACAGATTTCAGAGTTTGGTATGGGTTACAGTTCCACAATTTTAGGTTTTTACTTCTAGCTGCTCTAAGATACTAGAGACTAAAAGAAATATCCATATTGATTCAGCAATCATGTTCATTTGTTAAACGTACCTTCTCTGTATAATTCACCATCACCTTTGAGCTTTCTATCCCACTCTTTAAGGGCATTTGGGTTATGTCCATTATAACTTTTTCATGTTGAAGGGACTGTCGATAGCATGGGGGTAGAAAGATGGAACTAGCTGATGTTCTGGAGAGGTTGAACCCTCTAGGTTTCAGGACTTATCTGGTCCAGGAACCCATCTGGAGTTTGCAGGTTTCTGGAAAGTTATCCTAGTGTGTGGAACCTTTATAGAATCTTATATATTGTTGTAAGTGTTCTTTAGGATTGGCAGGAATGGTTTTGGTTGGGGCTTGGTAAGTTATCATAGATAACAATGTTTAACTGAAGCTTGCATAACAGTGACCTCCAGAGAAACCTTTCAGCTCTATTTGAACTCTCTCAGTCACTAATACCTTATTTATTATACTTCTTTCCCCCCTTTTGGTCAGGATGAATTGTTGATCTCATGGTGCCAAGGCCAGCCTCACCCCTGGGAGTCATCTCCCACGCCCCCAGGGAGCCTTTCACCCCTGGATGACATGTCCCATGTAGGGGAGAAGGCAATGATTTAATTTGCATAGTTGGGCTTAGAGAGTGTAAGGCCACATCTGACCAATAAAAGAGGTCCTCCAGAAGTAACTTATAAGCATATCTATAGGTAGGCTAAGCTTCTCTGCTGCATACATAAGCCTCACAAGAGGGAGCCTCAAGATCAAGGGCTTGGCCTATTGATATAAGTGTCCCTGATGTTTGACACAGTATCAGGGGTTTCCCCACTGGTAAAGTTTAATAGTTTCATGTTTTTCTCCTATCCCTCAAGGGAATTTGCCAATAGTTTTTGATTATCTGCTTAATATATTCTAGGATATAACCAGGCATTACATTACATTAGACTATGCAAGATTAAATGCCCTCATGCTTATTCTGGGCTCCCTGTATTTGGATTGTTTAAATGAGCTATCCAGACAGGTTTAGTTAGATTATGTACTACAGAAAATTTAGGTTCTGGACAAAATAAACCTTTCTGCCTTTGATCTCAAACAGTAGGTGATGTTCTACAATATAGACAATGTCTTCCTTAACCCTGTGCTCTGAATAACATCAATCCCAACCTGATCAGCTGCATTCTTATCTCTAAATGTCAGGTTATATATATATAAAACAGCCTCTCAAAATCCAAAAATAATAATCACCACTCCAGACTAAATGTGTCTGCTGTAAGAGTTTACAGTCTAGGCCCCTGTTTCCTTATAAGCATTTTCTAAAGGAGACCATACAATTATTGCTCTTTTTTTTTCTGGCTTATTTTGCCTCACCAAATGTCCCACAGGTTCATTCACAGTGCTGCATGCCACAGAACTTCATTTCTTTTTGGAGCAGCACAATATTTGATCATACATAGACACTATGGTTCACCAATGTACTTCTCAGTCAGTGCATCCTTCAGCCACCTGCATTCTTTAGGCATCATGTATAATTCTGAAGTCCACAATCCATCAACACTCTCAATTTTAAATAATCTCATTTTTCCCAAGAGAAAGATAACTAATAAACACACCCTCACCAAATTGGAAATCTGAACCTTCTTTTAACTCTTGTCCCGCCCCCCATTATTTACCTCTGCTGTTGCTGTGGTAGAGCTGATGGTTTCCTTTTGAACATAGCTCACAGCATGCAATAGCAGTTTCCCCCCTGTACCCTGGACTTAAACACTCTTTGTACAAGAATCATACCTTTGAAGTAGTTCGTACAAGAACTTATTTGTATTTCTAGTGTTAATCAGTGGGACACATAGGTCTATACAATCCCTTTTCAATCATATTCACCTTCAATATAGTGATATTACTTATAGACCCACTAGAGAACCACCTTCACTCCTATCTATTCCCTTGCATTGGAGTTCAAACTCATCAGCTAACCATTCACCCATCTCTAGCTTCTATGTGTTTCTAAGTCCCCTATACTCTGTTTTATAAGCCTCCGATTTTACCTTTACTATGGCCGTAAAAATGGTGTCATACAGTATCTATCCTTTTGTGTTTGGCTTATTTCACTCAGCATTATGTCCTCAAGGCTTATCCATCTTGTCATGTGCTTCAGGACGTCATTTTTTGTCTTACTGCTGCATAATATTCTGTTGTATGTATATACCGTGTTTTGTTAATCCACTCCTCTGCTGACAGGCATTTTGATTGTTTCCATCTTTTGGCGATTGTGAGTAATACTACTATGAATGTCAGTGTACAAATGTCTGTTTGTATCACTGCTTTCAGCTCTTCTGCCAGCAAGATGAATTTTGAAGGAAAACTTTCTGTCCTTTTTACTTATAAAGAAGCCTCCAATTTGAGTTGTTTTATCACAGATTATGCAAGCAAATTCAATGATAACCACCAAGTCCTGAATTTCCTACAAATTCAGGGAAATTAGGGCTGTGTTAGGTAAATTATTAAAACAGCCTATAATTAGGAAGAGTTAGGCTGTGAACTGGGCTGTCACTGCTTATTTTTAATAAAAGGAGGATAAGTGAAAACTTGAAGACTAATCTTTCGAAGTTCTTATTAGGAAGAAAGTTCCTCTATAAAAAATTTCAGCTTCTTCACATACTAATGTTGGTTCCTATTTCCAATGATCAGATTCCCCTACTTTGTCTTCATTTTCCCTGTAAATAATAGATATTATGACTGTGATTCAAACCCTTAACTTCAGCAGAGAAAGCAATTACAGAATGAGCAATGAGCAACAACAGGGAATACCAACCTGCAATAAACCATATTTAAGGCTGAAGATAATCTGAGTTTTACATAATTTAGGCCAGGGAAATATTTAACTGATAATTAAGATTCAGCTGGGGAAAAATTCTCAGAAAGCTTCCAGACTAAAGTGCAGAAAGCAGCTCTACTATGGTGCAATCTCACTATGCTATATACTGGAATTAAAGGAAAGGGATTCAAATGATGACAAAACACCTGAAGGTTGGAATTTTTAGTCATGAAGAAAACAAGATAAACCTAAGGGGGTAAATAAAGTGAAATTTAGTTTAAGGAGCACATCATAAGTGAAAAAGAATTGTATGGATATCATTTCGATTTCTCCAATAACAAATTCCTTCATATGCAATCCAAAGGGTTAAAGCCCAGCAAGCAGTTTCTGAACAGAGTTCCAATTATAAAGGAAACATCCATCCATATATGTTTTCTGAAGTTCAGTGTTTAATGATCTCTACAAAGAATTGCCCTGATTCCCAGACTCCTACACCTTTAGGTAAATTTTCACAAGGCCCCTACGGATGAAACAAACAAACAAAAGTGAAGGTCAGAGCTTTACATAAATTGCCAACCAACCCAAAATTAAACAGCGTCTGATTTTTGAAAACTTTCTAATAAGGGGGTGGTGGGCTTTTTCTACAAATGTTCTGACAGGCAGAAAGAAAAAAATCAGTAAGGCATTATACACCAACCAATTACAATTAATTTAAAGGTCTTTAAAGGAAAAAAAAAATCAGATGTTTGTTTTTTCCATTTTTGAAATTGTATATGTGAAATAAAATGTTTACATTGTAGAGATTAAAACTGTATGTTTCAGCATATCTTTATAGTTGTAAGGTAAAGGAGATAGAGGAAAGATAGGAAAGAGGAAATTTCAGGAAATGCTGAAGTACATTTAAATATATATATATTTATAAATATAACCTATATATATATATATATATATAGGTTAAACGTCTGCAAATGCTAGCACTCCATGTCCCACTGAAATCAGAATGTACATTATCATTGCCCTCTAAAGTTCGATTCACTCTCCAGGAGTTACAATTCCTTCCCTTTCATGGGGAAAAGCATCTACTCTCATTTTCAGACTGCAGAGATGTTTTCAAAATAAACACCTTTTTTTCCTTGATCCCCCTAGATTAAGATGCAAGATTGCACCTACATATATAGATAATTAAAAAGTTTTCAAAACACATTTCTCATCTTGGAAAAATAAATAAATTTGCCTGTTATTTCTAGGAAATTCCCTTTAACTTTCAAAATTTTACAGATGGACCTAATAGTTCCTTGTAGAGTGAGTGCTATCGATATCTGTTTTCAGTCAAATCTGTAAACCCAAATCATATTCCACTAAGTGGCCTGGATGGGCCTCATTGCAATAGTGTCATCAGGATGAAGGAACGAGGCTGGCACAATTTCCCTGTGGTGAGTTTGTGGGTTTTCTCCAAATAAATATATAGCCCTTGGGATTTTCCTTCTTTGTCCATAACCTTTGCTGCTATTTGGGATAATATCTACCCTTGAGAACAATCATGTATGCATGTAGTGGCATCTACCCTCATAAATGAAAGCCTGACAGTAGGATAGACAGTAGGATAGAGTCTACTGAAGAGAGTAAACCTTTAAAATGAGTCAGCAAGATGTTTCTATCCCAGATTTCACTACCATCACTGCTATCTTCTTGTCCACTGGATATTTATAGTCCCATAGCTCAGCCCACATCTCATATTTGACCAGTTTTTAAAGCTAGTAACAATTATGGCCCTTTCTCTTCCCTTGAATATAAACGTCATAGATGTTAAGAAATAAAATTAAATAAAGAGCAATCTAGAAGTTGGGAGATAGATTTTAGTCATTTCTGAGTTATTTAAATGTATATAATAACCTCAGAAAAGTCATTCTATGTCCTTATCATTAAATTGATGGAATGGGACACTGATTAATAAATGTTCCTTTTTAGATTTCCATCAATTGTAAGATACTATTTTGAGTGTTTAGACTCATTTGACCTTTATCAAACAAAAACGAAGAAGAAGAAGAAATGTCTATGAGGTTACATGTATGGTTAATTTGTATGAAAGATCTGCTGAACTTTGATATATCTAATCTGAAAATAATCAGATGTTTCTCTTCTGTATCTCTGAAGATTGCCTAATGGACCCTGAGACTTGACCCTCAAGTCTTTAACTCTTTGGTCTTTATTGTCATGTAGGGATGGAAGATGTATTTTGAGAGTCAATAAAATAAAGTATTCCCAACTATCCATCTGTTCTCTTTCCACAGACTCTTTGGGTGCCTCTTCTTTTCTAACTACCCCGTCAGAGTTGGCCTCAAGGTGGCAGGTATTGTTTATTGTAGGTTAGGTCATTTGCATGAGATGGAAGATAAGAGGTGTTACGTTAGAGAAAATAAACCAGAAAAAGAGAAGAGTGGTGAGAGACTTCTGAAACAGTGCAGTTGCACCAGTCATGAAATGAGTAGGAAACATCTTTGATGCCCCCCCTCAAATGTGAGAAAAAGTATGTGGCACACATATGACACTATCCCTGGCACAAGACACATGTGCTAATTCAACATGGTACTTTTCCTATCTGAACCTGAACACCACATCATAATCATTATCACAAAGTCAGCGTGATAAAATGTAGAAAGTAAAGCTAAGAGAGTTGTTCTGATTTGTCCATTTTTGTAATTACTGTAACGACATGGATAATAACCTGTTTCTCTCTAAGTCACTTATTCAAGAAATAATTCTTCATCCAATTTTTTTTTAATGCTTGCTATCTGCTAGACTGGGCATCAGATATTAGAATTCACATATGCAAAATCCATCATTAGAAGTTTCAGTGGATTTTTTAAAAGACTTCAATGCAATAATTGTTTCCTATTGGCTAATGAAAATAATTAAACACAAAATAAAGTTACAAATTTAGACATCTGTGCCAGCTTAGAAAAGAAATCCATTACCATCTAATTTTTCCCAAAGTGCTGTAAAGGAAATTATAATGGATGCTTAATCAATGTGTGTTTTTGTCAGTTTACTAGGGTTAAATAGGTCAAATTTATACAACACTGAAACATTGTGCTTTTATCTATTACATTTACTCCATAGTGGAGCTTCTTGAATAATTACTATGTATAGTACTCTTCTGCTGAAATTAAAACTGAAATTAAAAGCTTGGGGCTTGTTATGAAAGAAATATAACTAAACCAGGAATCAAAAGAACAGAGCTCTAATATCTTTGCCACTTACTACCTATGTGACATGAGTCAAAAGATTTCATCTCAAAAATATTAACCAGCAAAAAGAAAGAGGTGGAAAAAGTGTATTTTAAGCATTCATTTTAATTTTAACAATGTTTAAAAGCATAGTATTAATATTTTAACAAATTCTTTTTCATTTCACAGTTATGTTTCTTTTATAACTTCGGTTTGGTTATATATACCGTTTTTTTATATGAGCAAGTCTACTTACAAACAAAATGAAATCAGCAAACAGAAAAGCAAATCAGAATAAATAACATTTGAATAATCCAAATAAAACTACTAGAGATGAGATGAAAATATATAATTTTTATAATTTATATAGAAAATTATAATTATCTATCTCAATAGATAAATCAAACACTAATGTAGGCAAAGTCAAACAAAGAATAAAAATAAGAAATTAGTCTTGAAGAAAATGCACTGAACAAAGCATAGAGACAAATTCTACATAAGATTTTATCTTTAAGTTTTTTCAAGGATGGCTTTCATTATTGTTTATATTAGTATATGTAGTGTTAGATCATTACTTTAACAACTGCAGGGTATTTCATTATATTGATATAAAATGATTTGACTGATTCTCTATTCATGGGCAGTCAAGTTGTTTTAATTATTTTTGTTCTGTGGCATTCTAGCATTCATATGGTAAAGCAGATAGCTGTGTAGTCTGATTTCTTTTTTTTTTTTTTTTTTACCAACATGGAAACACACTTTTCCAAGATTCTTGTAGGATCTGATTTTTACTTTTGAATCACAAGGATTTCCTTAGGAAACGTCTAATTGCTTGCTCTTCTTTGTTTTTTACTTATAGTTCTTTTTGATATTCAGCTTCAATTATTTTTCTATTTCAGGAAAGTGTTGTTATTTTTGTAATTATCATCATCATCACATTTGAATTCCCTTTCTCGTAATTCCAGAGAAGTCAATTATCTGTCTGTGCTTTTTTTTTGCAGTTACTATTCAGTCTTCCATGTATATTATCCCCTCTGCTCCCTGTCGCTACATTCTGAGGCACCCTAAGCTTATTCCCCACGATACAGATCTAATGATTCGCAAAGTTCAACTGATTTTCTTTTTATTCACCCTAAGGCAGTTCTTAATTTTTTTATGACTATCTATTAAACGTTCCAAATTCCACTCAACATTGCTAGGGAAAAGGTCAATAAAAATTAAAATTAGGTGTAACTGTCCTGATAGTTTCCCCAAACTAACTTGATTAAGTGTGCCTGTTTAATCTAATGGGTAATAGCCATCATTTAATTCGCATTTTGGTTCATACACAGGGGGTAGAAATAATCCTTATCTATGAAATTCAGGCGCATATTGATTTTGAAGGTCCTGGGATGTTACAAACTATTCAGTCTGAAATTTTACCTCAAGTTCAAGATAACAAGTTGTCCTGCCCCACTTTCATGAATGCAGGCAGAGACATGAGTTTCCAAGGTCAGAGACAAAGTACTTTTTTCATTCACACCAATCGCAATAACCAGAGTATTAGAATCTGCACCAGTACCCCTAACCCCAATTCCTGCAGGGTGATACGAATAAGGGCCAGGTAACACCCTCACATGCACTGGATTTTGTTACAGGAGATGAATGCCAAACTTAGGAAGTCCAAACCTTTAATAATGGACAGTAGTAAGCATACCTGACATTTGCTCTACTCAGAAATGTCTTTATGATACTGAACAGTAAAGAAACCTCCCTTTGCTCTGCAGGGAGAAATTATGTTTATATTCCAAGGCTATCTGTTATACAAGCAGCCTTGAGGATTGTCCAGAACACAGCTAGTCAGTGTCTCTGCTTGTATGATGTTCAGAAACAAGAAAGACCTCTGGAGAATTCTCTCTCAACATATATGAGTTAGAAATGTGTTGGCTACAAGTAACATAAAACTCTGATTAGTGACTTAAATCAGATAGTGTCTTATTTGCCTCATTTGTTCGTGCAGCATTTGTCCAGGGGCAAGTGGTTCAGGAATGGTTCCGTGGCTCAGTGATACCATCAAGTACCTGGCTTCTTTCTATTTTTCTTTGGCTTTCATCTGCAAGATTGCTGCCCCATGGGGGCAACATGACTTTTGTACTGTATATCATGTCCACATTCATGACAGGAAGAAGATGGAAAAGGTGGCATCTGAATCAAGAAAGTTGAAACCTTTCCAAAGCCCATTCAACAAAATTCTGTCACATAGTTCCCATAACTGCAAAGCAGTCTTGAGAAAGCAGGTATTTTTCATCTGGGTACGTTATTCACACTATTATATAATTATCCTTTCCTCTTTAATTATCCTTCACAAACTATTACAAATTCTGACTACCATTACATGAAAGAGTCTCTCTGAGATCCTATGTAAGTGGTAGCCCTGCTGCTATAGTCTTCTCTGTCTTATCACATCCAATACCCTCTGCCCCTGGTGAATCGGTAAAGTGGAACAAAGTAGAACATTTTCCTCTCCACAGCTAAGGAAAGCATATAGTTGTACCCTTGATATTTGCAAAGGGGAAAATCATTCCTCATATCATGTTGGAACAATATTGGAACAGGGATAAAATATTAAACAATTTTCAAAATAAAAGAAACATAAAAATAAGCCAGGTTACAGATTGCCATTTTGCATTATGTGTTGTTTCTATGAATATATTACTCATTCTAAATTATTATTGATTTTTCTTCTAAATAATCTCTTGAAGCACTATTCATTCTTGGTGGACGTACTGGTTTGAAATGATTATGTATCCTAGAAAAGCCATGTTTTGATCCTGTTCCATTTCATGGAGGCAGCCTTTCTTTTAATCCCTATTCAGTGCTGTAAGTAGGAAACTTGATTAGATTATCCCATGGAGATGTGACATGTCCAATTGTGGGTATTAACCTTGGATTAGAGGGAGATGTGACTCCACCCATTCCAGGTGGGTCTTGATTAGTTTACTGGAATCCTTTAAATAAGGGAACATTTTGGAGATATCCACAGAGCCACGAGACTCACAAGAGCCTACACAGCCAGAGACTTTTGGAGATGAAGAAGGAAAATGCCCCCAGGAGAGCTTCATGAATCAAGAAGCCTGGAGAGAAAGCTAGCAGACATCACCGTGCTCACTATGTACCTTTCCAGTTGAGAGAGAAACCCTGAATGTCATCAGCCTTCATGAACTGAGGTATCTTTCCCTGGGTGCCTTATATTGGACATTTCTATAGCCTTGCTTTAATTTGGACATTTTCATGGGCCTAGAACTGTAAACCTGCAAGTTAATAAATTCCCCCTTTTAAAAGTCATTCTGTTTCTGGTATATTGCATTCTGGCAGCTAGCAAGCTAGAACAGTGGATATGTCTAGATCTTGACTGGAGAATGGAAGTAAATATAAAAATATTCTCCCTTGTCTTTTTTTTTCTTGCCAGAGTGGAGTTGAATAGGCAATACTGCTACCACAAAGTCCACCAGACTTATGTTATTTCTGTGGGAGCTTGATTTATTTTCCTAGCACATATGAAACACAAGGGAATTCAGCCCAATACTCAACCTTTTCTACAATTTTTGCACTCTGCCTAAAATGTCCTGTAATTGAAAGATGGGTGTATCATTATATACAACTATTTCCCAAATGTGTTCCATGTGATAGTGCATTGGTTCAGAGCAGAATCTTTGGAGTGTGAAATACCTGTGTTTGGGGTACCACTCTGGTACTTATTTGCTTTGCAACATGGGAAAGTTATTTACCTTCTCAGGTTAACCTTTTTCATTTGCAAAGCTGGCATTTTGTAGGACCATGAGAATAAAATTAGATTACATCAGCAGAATTCTAACACAGCTCTTGGTACTTGGTATGTTCTCAGTAAAAGATGGCTATCTTAACAGGAACTGGAGTATCTTAATAGGAATTGGAGTATCTTAACAGGAATTGGAGTATCTTAACAGAAACTGGAGTATCTTAATAGGAACTCCAAATAACTGGAAAAGTGCCATATACTATATACCTTCCTTAAATATTCAGATCACACTTTATCATAATACTGGACCTAAAGTGTCCTGCTGCAAGAAAGCTGTTTAATTTGATTAACTGACTTGACATTTGAAGTGTTAATGAATTATTCCTGCTCTGTTCTGAGGTCTAACCAATAGAGCAGAGGTCAGGAAACTGTATGAGGCTCAAAGCGTCAGTTTATTAGTAGATAACCAAAACCTCCCAAATAACAGTGCTCCAGATTTATTTTTTATTTAAAAACATATCTAGAACCTGAAAGTGCCTTCACAAAGCCAGTGTTGCCTTCTGATACAGTGAATCAGGTACCTGATAAACTGGTGCAATAAAGCCCAAGTTCACAGAAAGAGCAAATAAACAGAGAAGAAAAAATAAGAAGGAGAAGAGGGGAGAAAAGGGACTGAGGGCAGAAGGAAGGGAAAGAGAGACAGAGAAAGAAAAAGAATATTCCTTCCAATACACCCTGCTATTTGGTGAAATGTGATGCTAGAAGCCTAAGCAGTCTCCTCATACACACTTTGGTATTTTCCAAGTGTTGTTGAACACAAAATAATTTTGTTCACCATATGCTTAATGACATCCTAGAATAGCAATCTGCTGAACACTTGTTGTGGAGAACATCATTGATATATGGATAGAATCAAACTGAGGCGTGTTTATAAAGTATATTACTTGAGATTTAAAAAATCCCATTTTGAAACAATTTAACACTCTATCCTACTTTTCTTCCAACATAACATAATTTCAATTGCTTTATGGCTACTTGTAGGATGAATTCTCTGCTTGCCAACAGGAATCCAACCTTGTATGTTGAACGCCCTACAATACTCAGCACAGGGGTATGAAGATATTAGATACTGATTTAACAATTATAGTATAAATGAATTTGTCATAAGCTAATTAGCCCCTCAAAGACACTAGCATTTTCTCTGCCTAGAATACCTAAGAACAGCAGATTCTGGCAATATCCTTTGCATCTTTAATGAAAATGAGAGTTAATTACGGTGATCAGACCTTTTCCTAAAAAGTAAATGGATTTACATATATAAGAATACACTTATTTAATCTTGGAAATCATTTCACTACAGAAAACAAAGTCATTGAAAGCCATTGGGTTCCTCTGGAAGAGAGCAGTTCATTACGAAATTCAAGCCATACCTCTCTATAAAATGCTTCTTTGTCCCTTTTTAGAGGTGCCTCCATGATGCATCTCTATCACACGACTTCCAGGATTCCTCTTACTGATCTGATGCCAGAGTCTCCAAGACATTCATGGCAAATGCCAATTCCAGAGGGCAACGTATGGCGTAAAAGGAAAAGGAACACTTTAATACACTAAGTAAGGAATGTGAAAATAAAAGCAGTCTTCCAAGTTTTCTAGGGGACCTAATACCAACTCTAACCTGACATCCGCTCTAACTCAATAGATAAGAAATCTCATTTTTGTGAATGACTCAGAGTCACAGGTTACCAAGTATTAGCCAAAAGCTGGGTATAGTCTATAAAAGCTTAAATATACACATAAACATACATGCCCACAAGGACTTTTGGTGTAAATGAAAAATATTTTATAGATTACATGAGAGAATTTACATGTACCTTTGTTATTATGCAACAGAGGAGAGCCTAACCCCAAAATGTCAACTAGTAAACTTCACATGTACTGTTTCCAACTGATTATTGGAATTTGACTTTCAGTTTATTCAAACGGTCTCAAAACAGCACCAATACGGCTGTTGTTAAATGAACTATTTAATTCAAACTGATCATTTAATATCACAGTCAATACAAGCAGTTGTTTGGCCAATTCTGCATGTTTGTTTTGCTTTCTTTTTATTGACTCAGGTTCAACTTCTTAGTACGTAGTCTAAACCTGATGTAATATGACCGCTAAAAAAAGTATCTTAAGTCCCTCCTTAACATAGAGCTTTATTAATTCTTTCTTTCAACTTGTAATGTTTAGTAGTGCTTAGTATTTTCAAAACACCATTCTTTATGCTAATAAATCAAGGTAAAATGTTGGTAGTTCTTAGGGAAAAAGTTCAAAGCAATATATGTAACTTTGAACTTTATTTTTGAATTTGGAGAGAAAGACCAAAGCCCGACACTTGACTATGACTATGTATAAAAATTAATAATAGTTGTCATTTATGAATAACTTTAGGATGTTTCACAGATTGATTTTAAAATACCTTAACATACTATGGAAATCTCAGAGACAGAATTCACTTACTTACTACTGTATAATTCCTCCTCAGATGCTGCTGGTTCCTCCCCACCAGGGTACTTGCTATTGAAACAAATTCCAATAGACATCTTTTAGGATCACTTCATACAACTTATCTATCATTGGGTTTAATTTTTACATAAATTGATAAGGGTTTACTTAAGGCTTCAATACTTACCTTCCCTACTTGTTTCCTCCAAGGCCAATCCCAGAAAGGAGTATGGGCCTTTAGTTACCTCTCTACACCTGTTTTTATAGAGTGCACCCGCAGCTGGATAGCTCAGTAGCAGGAAAAGCTGTGCTATATGTTGCCAGGTGATAAAAGCAAGTATTCTAGAGAGAAGCAAGAACTTTTGTTTGTGGGTTGGCAGAGTTGGAAACCAACTTAAGCACTCAGCTATAAGAAGATATTTTTGAACCCTACTTTCCACATTTCCAATTTTCCTCAGGAAAGAACCTGTTTTCCTCATCGACTCCTAAGTACGTATGGAAGTCCCCTATAAAGTATGTCTCTCAGCTTGCCTCTTTCCATGCCCTCAGGCCTTTGGTCTGTCACATGCACACACATACACACACAGATAAACCCAATTCATACTCTGTTGGAATTCTGCTATGGAGAACCAAGTAAGATAGGTACAAGAGTTTAAGAAATCAGACTCAAATGTGAGTCATTCAAGATGCTATCAGATTTTTGAGACCCATCTTTCCTAACCCCTAGTGTCAAGGAAAGAACATTTTCCCAAGTCTCTCTTTGTGTTTTGGTTTGTGAAAGCTGCCAGAATGCAAGATACCAAAAATGGACTGGCTTTTATGAAAGGAATTAAATTATAAGTTTACTATTCTAAGGCCTTGAAAATGTCCAAATTAAGACATCAACAAAAGGATATCTTCACTCACAAAGGCGTATTGCATGTGGGGTTTCTCTGTCACAGGAGAAGGCACATGGTGTCTGCTGGTCCTTTGCTCCTTGGTTTCATTGCTTTCAGCTCCTAATTCCAGTGCCCTCTCCTCTGAGCTTCTGTGGGGACCTCATTTAGCTTCTCTCGTGCAAACTTTAGATTTCATCACTTAGCTTAGCATTTCTAAACATTTGTGTCTTGGATTCATTTCTCTGCTCTCTGTTGGTTCTCCAAGCTTCCCAAAATGTCTGGGTCTGAGCTTTCTCTAAAATGTTTACCTTTGTCAGATCTTTTAAGAACTCCAGTAAACTAATCAAAACTCACCTTGAATGGGCTGGGCGCCATCTCCATCTAATCAAAAGCCCACACCCACAAGTGAGTGGGTCACCCCTCCATGGAGACAACCTAATCAGAAGGTTCCACCCTACGAGATTGGATTAGGATTGAAAGAACATGGCTTTTCTGAAGTACATAACAGTTTCAACCCAGCACACTGTGCTTGACATCAAAATAGTATAAAAAAGGGTGTTAAAGCTCAGGTATAGGATGATCCATAGAATTTTGACAGTCTCTGGACTTTTATATCACTACAACACTTGGAATTTCTGAAGACTACCTGGCTCTTTGAATAACTCTACTGACTTTTTCTAACCAAAAAAAAAAAAATGTGTATTTTTATCACCTAACAAGATGATGGCTGGAAATACCAAGTAAGTAGAGAAGAACAGGGTTGATTTTTTTTCATTGTATTTAAGGTCTTATTAGGCCAATATCTGATTGTTCTTTTGCATGAGCAAGTTACTTGCAGTCTCTATCTTTTGCCTATTGATACAATTGTCCTAAATCTCCAGTACTCTGAAGAGTTCGTATGTACATGTAGATTCCATTTTAGAAGATAATGTAGTTAGCAATTATTGACTGGCATTCATCAGATATTCAGGAGGAAAAAGTAAATTTGGAATTTAGATAATTAAAAATCCTTTCTGACAGTTGCATAAACTGTAAGTGTAACTATGAGTCATGCAAAAATGGAACTTTTTTCCTTTTTATGTTCGCTGTGTACTTCTGTGTCAGTTACTTATAAATGCAAAGAATGTTTTTGCTCCCAAAATATCTATGGAGCCAATAAATCTATGGATAAGCAAACTGGATATTCTCATACATCACCTACAAAGTTATACTTTTCATTGCAGAATTTGCATTTTGGTGCTGATGCTAAGTAGAGACAGCACAGCTTGATTTTCACATCACAGCCTGAATAGTTAGCTGTAGAAGTTAAAAAAAATTAGCATGTAATTTAGAAATTGTGCAAATGTAAAGTATAAGTAATTAAGAGAGAATAAATATAGAAATCCACAAGGTCATATTCTTCCAGTCGTTCTCACATTTCAAAATTAATAATTTAGCAGAAAGCCTTCTAGGATACCATAAGGCTGCCCCATTTAATCACTCATTCATGCAGTTGTTCTTTAACACTCTGTGATTGGCTGCAGGTAACAGGCCTACACTGGAGATACAATAGTGACTGACAGTTTCTCATGGAACACACAGATAGAGGTGTTATAAAAGAAAAGTATAGGATGCTTGTGCTTGAGAGGTCATGACAGGATGTAACAGTCAGGGTTCTCCAGAGAATAAGAACTGTATGTTGTTTCAAGAACATATATATATATAAGAGTTATTTGTACAGCAGGCTGGCAGGCTGGAAAATCAGGCAGGATGTGCTGCTGCAGTCGAGTCTGAAATCTGTGGTGCAGGCTGGAAGGCTAGAAACTCTTCAAGAGCTGACAATGCTGTCTTGAGGCAGAAATTCGTCTTCTCTGGGAAACCTAGATTTTGAAAAGATCTATCTCATTCACTCAAAAATCATTGATTACAGATGTCAATAATAATCACAAAACACCTTCACAGCAACATCTGGTTTAGTGTTCGATTAAACACCCAGGTACTGGAGCCTAGCCAACTTGACACAAACTCAAACAGGAGAATGTGATCGTGAGCATAAAGAAATTCTTCCCTGGGAATGTTATTTGAACTAAAATCCAAATAATTGGTAAAAGTTAACTAAGTAATGATCTTGGTTGAGTGTGGGACTCCAGGCATGGGAACCTCATGCACGGGCCTTGAAATAGAAGACGGGAGCATGGTTCAATAGTGGGGGAAAAACAGATGATTATTGTTGGGACACATAGATTTTGAGAGAGAATGCCAATAAATGACAACAAAGAAGATGCTGAAAGTTTTTAAGCATGAGAGTCCTGGGATGATACGTAGGTTTTGAGAAGACTTCTCTGCATACAATGCGAAAAAAAGAGTGTTGGGCAAGAGTGGTTGTATGAAGATATGGGGCTTCTGAGGTCTAGTAAAAGTGGTTTGAAATTTGTTCTTAAAAAGGGATAAACAGAGAAGTGAGGTTCTAGATGGTAAAATTAGCAAGCCATAATGACACGTACGATGGAGGAGTTAGGGATGAGGCAGTGAAAGAGAAAGATGTAACGAGAATACCCTTGGATTTCAGACTTGTTCAAATGGATAGATAATGATGTCCTTCACCAACAAGGTAAAGACTGGAGTAGTGCAGGTTTAGGGGGGAAGGTCCTAGATAAGTTTTGGATGCATTGCCTTCTAGGTGTTTTTGAGGCCCTGAATAGAGAGATCAAAGAAGCAGTTGATTGCCAGGGACTGAAGCTTAAAGAAAAGATCAGAAACTGTGATATATATTTAAAAGTTATTGGCACCTTGTAGGATAATATCCCTAGGGAAAGAATGTAGAAAAAGAATAAGGAACTTGCACTGAACCTTGAGGTGTGTCAACATTTAAAGTATAGCCAGATTTTGTTGAGAGGTGTGTCATTATTATATAGACATGGATAATGAAGGGAAAACTGAGAGATGAACTTCCAAGGATGTGAGGAAAAGAACCCTCTGATATGAACAACATCTCCACTTGCTTGCTTTTCATTAAACAATTAGAGAAAGAAATTCAAAATCCCATGAAAGAAAATTTGTATTCATTCACATAACACAACAAAAGAAAATTTGTATTCATTCACATAACACAACAAATAATTTCAAACCCTTCACTTTATTCTGAATATGGACAATGTTTTTTCCCTGTAAAAAATAAATAGTTTGTAAGAAGTGATAGAAGAAAGGATTGTAATATAAACATAAGTGTGACATGTTCCACAAAGCATGTGTAAAGTAAAAGAGACACATTTCTGGTTGTGGAATTAAAAGAGGTCTTCGTAGAGAAGCTGACATAGGAAATTGAAGGGAAAATGCTATTTGGATTAAGTACTGGTGGGGGAAGACATTCCAGGTAGTCAAAATTAAATCAGAAAACCACAAACCCATGAAAGCATGGGTGTTGAGAATATTACCTATGCTATTTGACTGAACACAGAGGACATGTTGAGGCACAGTAGAAAACAGAACCAGAAATACACTTTTGGGTGAGGTCCTAGGAGACACTAAATTGGTCAGTTTGTGATGAGGCACCAGTGAAGGATGCCTGGAAGAGGACTGACATGGTCATGGAATGTGCCTAAAGAAGATTCATCTGGCAATATTGCTCTTATTTGAAAACATGAAAATTTGTTTGAGACAATACTTCCTTTTAGAAGTCACAATTCTTAAGCTTAGATAACTAATTCATAGGACTAAAGGATTCACAGGAGAAAATGCTCCAAATGATATATTTAATGTACCTCTTGTTTCTTTATCATTAAATGAGGGTAATAATAGTACTCAATTCATAAGACTGTTGCAAAGGTTAGATGAGTTAATATATGTAAAGAGCTACAGAAGTGTGATACAAGAGTTTATTTAATTGTTGTTTCTTTTATAATTGTTATAATCTACTTAGTGGCCATTTGTCCTGGACAAGTTATTTAGCTTCTTTTTGCCCTGTTTTCCATATCTGTAAAACAGTGATAATAATAGTAATCTAGGTCATAGGTATTTTTAAGGATTAAATGTGTTCATCAATGTGGTGGTTTAAAGTTGTATGTACCCCAGGAAAGTGGGATTTTAAATTTAATCCATACCCGTGAGTGTGAACCCATCGTCATTTGGACGTTTTGATAGGGCTACTTCAGTTAAGGTGCGGCCTACCTCAATCAGGATAGTTCTTAATCCTATTACTAGAGCAATTTATAAGAAAGGAAATTGAGACAAAGAGAGATAAATCTATGGAAACAAGAAGCTAAAAGCAATAAAACCTGGAAGAGAAGGGGGAGACCAGCAGACAATGCTGTGTCTTGCCATGTGAGAGAGGAGCCAAATGTGACCAGCAGGCAGTCACCAGGAATCAGCTTCGCCTTGGTCATGCCTTCATGCAGACTCGGCCTCAAAACTGTGAGAAAATAAATTCCCATTTTTAACCCAATCCATTTCATGGCATTTGCTCTAAGCAGCCTAGTAAGCTAAATCAATAGGTATAAAATGAATAAAATGTTCCTAGCACATACCAAGTGATAAACAAGGGTTGTCTGTTGTTGTTGTTATCATTCTTAATAGGTATCAATGTAATTGTGGAATTTCAGGAAAGAATTCTAAATTTCTGACCTATTCAAATCAAAGTTCACTTGCCATTATTCCATAATTTTTTTACCAGTCTTTTTTCTTTTTACTTAATTGTTTTTAATTAGAGAAGTTGTAGTTTTACAGAAATAGTATGTAAAAAAAAAAAAACCAGCTTCCCCATATACTTCCCCCTTATTAACACTTTGCATTAGAGTACTAGCCTTGTTACGATTGATGAAAGATTGTTATAATTGTACTATTAAGGCCAATAGTTAACATTTGGTATGTTTTTGGCATACACCACACTATTATTAACACCTGACATTAGTGCATTAGTGAAACGACATTTTTTAAATTGTACTATTAACTATAGCACATCGTTTACAGTGTTTTACTGTGTTGTACAGTCCTATGTTTTACCTTTTGAATTTTATTCCAGTAACATGTAGGTCACATGGACCTAAAATCACCCCCTGTAAACCATGTTCATATCTTTAATTCAGTGATGTTAAGTACACTCACATGTTGTATTTAACCATCACCACCATCCATTTCCAAAACTTTATGGTCAAACCAAATAAAAATTCTGATCAAATTAACATTAACTCCCCATTCCCTACTCCAATCAAGGCCTAGTGTTGTTAAAAGCATTTAGAAAACTAGGAATGGAAGGAAACTTCCTCAATATGATAAAGGGTATAAGTAAAAAGCCACAGAGATACCATCACTCTTAACAGCGAAAGACCAAAAGCTGTGCCTCTCAGAGCTGGAACTGGAAAAGGAAGCCTACTGTCACCTGTGTTATCCAACATTGTACTGGAAGTTCTAGCCAGAGCAATTAGGCAAGAGAAACAAATAAAAGGCAGGAAAGGAAGAAGAAAAACACTATTTGTTGATGCCATGATCCAATGTATAGAAAGACCTGAAAAATCTACAATGAAGCTACTAGGGCTAATAAATTAATTCAGCAAAGTGGTAGCATACAAGATCAATTCTCAAAAATAAGGGTTTTTATACACTAGCAAGGAGCAACCTGAAAAAAATCTATTTACATAGCAACCAAGAGAATCAAATATCTCAGCATAAATTTCACCAAGGATATAATGGACTTATACATGGAAAACTTTTCTAAAAGAAATTTTAAAAAATCTAAATAAATGGAAAGCTCATGGATTGGAGGACTAAATATTGTTAACATGGCAATTCTCCCCAAAATGATTTACAAATTGCATGCAATCCCAATCAAATTTCCAAAAGCCTATACTGCAGAAATGGAAAAGCCAATTCCAATTTATTTGGAAGGGTGAGGGATCCGGAATAGCCAAAGCTATATTGAAAAGGAAGAACAAAGTTGAAGACACTCACTACCAGACTTTAAAACGTATTACCGAGCCTCAGTGGTCAAAACAGCATGGAACTGTCATGACGACAGATATATAGACCAACAGAATAGAACTGAGAATTCAGAAATAGACCCTTACATCTACAGCCAATTGATTTTTGACAAAGCTGGCAAAACCACTCAATTGAGAAAGAACTGTCTCTGCAACAAATGGCGCTAGGAGACTGGATATCCATTTGCAAAAGAATGAAGGAGCAACTCAATCTCACATCATATACAAAATTTAACTCAAAAAGGACCAAAGACTTGAACATAGGAATCAAGACTATAAACCTTCTAGAAGAAAATGCAGGGAAGCATATTCAAGTTCTTGTGTTAGGCACAAGCAACAAGTTAAAAAAAAAAAAAACAACAACAGATAAATGGGACTGTCTCAAAATTAAAAACTTTTGTGTCTCAAAGAATTTTGTCACAGAAGCTAAAAGACAACCTACTCAATGGGAGAAAGTATTTGGAAACCATCTATCCAATAAGGGATTAATATGCTGAACATTAAAAGAAATCCAACAACTCAACAATAGACAAGCAACCCACTTAAAAATGGACAAAATAGTTGAGTAGACATTTTCAAAAAGGACATACAAGTGTCTAAACAACACATGAAAAGATGTTCAACCTCAGCAAAGGGAAATACAGATCAAAACCACAATGAGATACTATTTTATACCCACTAGAATGGGTACTATTTAATAAAAAACAGAATACTACATTTGTAGAGGATGTGGAGAAATAGAAACAATCATTCATTGCTGGTGGTAATGTGGAGTGGTGCAGCCATTGTGAAAGGCAGTTTTGGCAGTTTCTCAGAAAATGAAGTTTAGAATTACCATATTACCTGATAGTTCCACTGTTATGTATGTACCCCAAAGAATTGAAAGCAGAAATTCAAACAGATATTTGCAAATTGATGTTAATAGCAGCATTATTCACAACTACTAAAAGATGGAAGCAACCCAAGTGTCCATCAACCAATGAACTGATAAATAAAATGGAACAATGGAATATTATTCAGCACTAAAAAGGAATGAAATCCAGATGCATGAGATAATAGCCATCCCTTCACTTTCAACCTATTTCGGTCTTTGGATTTAATGTGAGTCTCTTTTAAATAATATGTAGTTGAATCATGTTTTTTTTTTTATCCATTCTGCCAATGTGTTTTTTGATTGGGGAGTTTAATCAATTAACATTCAGTGTTACTAATGTAAAAGTACTACATTTTTCAACCATTTTGTTCATTGGTTTTTATATATCATACATTTTTGTCTCTCTTTTCCTTTATTGCAACGTCTTTTCTTTATAGTTGATCTTTTGTGGTGTATCTCACTGATCCTGTTCTCAGGATCATTTAATATACTTTCTTTGTGTTTTCACTGTGGGTTATATTGCACAACCTACAGCTATAACCTACTAATGTGAATAGATAGCAACCTAGCTTCAAGAGCATATATGTCTCTGGTCCAGTATTCCTGTCTAACTGTTTATGTTGGTTTTGTCCACACTACCTCTTTATATACTGTGTCAATTAATAGAAATTATGCTTTTTTCTTGTTCAATTGTATTAAGGCCCTTAAAGGAATGAAATAGTATAGTTTATATTGAGGATACAGTACTGTTAGATTCTGTATTTATCCTTTTAGTTGCCTTTACTCAAGATCTTCATTTCCATGCTCTCCTCCAAACCTCTCTCTCCTGTCTTTTCAAAATCTGCAGGACTCCCTTTAGTATTTCTTGAATGGCAGATATCTTGTTAACATACCCTCTCAGCTTCTGTTTATCTGTGAATATTTTAAACTCTCCCTCTTTTCTGAAGGATGGATTTTCAGGATAAAGAGTTCTTGACTGACAATTTTACCTTTTCAGTATCTTATAATTTACCACTGTCTGCTTGCCTCTGTGGTTTCTGATAAGAAATCAGAATTCAGTCTTATTTGGCTTCCCTTGTATGTGGCAAATCACTTTTCTCTTGCTATTTTCAGAATTCTTTAATCTTTGGCATCTGACAGTCTGATTATTGTGTGTCTTGGAGTGGGTCTATTCAGATTTATTCTGTTAGAGTTGTTGTGCTTCTTGAATATGCATATCTATATCTTTTGGAAGAGTTTGGAAATTTTTAGCCATTATTTCCTCAAATTCTAGAACTATGCCCATTTTCTTCCCCTTCTGGGACACTAATAATACATATGTTTGCATGCTTCATGTTAATCATTTTCCTGAGACCCTGCTCAATCTTTTCCTAACTTGGATACTCTATCTTCTAGCTCAGTGATCTTGTCTTCTGACTTTTCAGATCTGCTGTTGTGTGCCTCTAGTGTATATTTATTTTATCTATTGCATCTTTAATTCCCATAAAGTCTATTATTTTTCTTTATATGCTTTCAAATTTCTCATGCTCTTCTTAATATCCTTTATCTATTTAGCCATCTCTTTGCATTGGTTTAGGAAATTTGTTCAACACCTTTGCCTATTCCAAATTATGCATCTCCTCCGACTTTGTAATTTGTTCCTTTGACTAGGGCATATCTTCCTGAGTCTTAGTATGGCCTGTGATTTTTTTTTTACTGATATCTGTGCATCTGAATATCATGATGAGTTTATTCTGAAAGTTGGTTTCTCTTTCTTGTCTGGGAATTGTTGTTGATTGGGTTTGTGTTGAGGCTCCTCTTTGGCTGTAGATTCATCAATATTTCCCAGTCAAAACCAGGCCAGGTACCAATGAAGGAGGTGCAGACCAGATCCAGTGGTTCCTAGGAGAGGATCAGGAAAGACCCCCAAAATCCTTTTTTTTCCTCCTCCCATATCATAAGGGTTTACTTTCTGGCCTGCCCAGCAGATGACATTCTTTGGCAACCTATTCCCTTCAGCCCTATGAAGGCAGGCTTTATGGTTCTTTGCAAGTTTCACCTATGACGCCGTCAAAACAATGATGCCTGACAGCATCTCACTGGGATGGGCTCGAACAGTGGGATTCCATGTTCTAAATTTGCTGGCCAGTATCTGGCTCATTTCTGGGCTGTGTCCCCCTCTGTACTTGGTGCAGTCTGTAGCAGCCCCTCGGGCAAGGATCAGACCACCAGCTGCTGCTTGCCTCAAGGGTTGGAGATGGGCACTGGGAGCAATGAATGGAATTACTCACAGTCTCTGACCATGATTTCTCAGTCTCTTTGTCTCGTGCTTCCCTTGAAACTGAACACAACTTCCTTAGTTTCTGAAGCCCCAGAGCATTAATTCAGAGTTTCTGCCTGTCTATTTGCTGCATTTGGTAGAGGAGTAGGTTCTGCAGCTCCCTTCCTATTCCTCCACTTTCCTGGAAGTTTTTCTTATAACCACCAGCTTTTGTAACTTACCCAAACCATTAGTAACATAGACCTAGGCATTTAGGGGACTCTCTATGCCTCAAGGGTACTGTAAAGCCAGCAGTTTTGCTTCAGATAGTGGCCACCTCTGCATCCAGTGTTTTGTCCTCATGGCAGGCAATTCAGCAGCCAAACCACCTGTTATGTTTCTCTTTAAATTTTCAAATTTGCCTTTATGCTCATATTGCCTTCTTAATGTCTTTGAGCCCTTATCCATATTTTCCTTCATCTCCTTGAATTTTTGATGTAGGTGATTTGTATGAACTTCTTTGATGGTTCCAAATTCTGCATCTCTTCTGAAGTTTTAATTTGTTCTCTTGACTGAGCCATATTTCCCTGTTTCTTGGTAAAGTTTGTAATTTTTTATGATGTTTGGACATCTGAATATTTTGACGTTATTAACTCTCAAGGTCAGTTTCTCTTTCCTGCCTAGGGTTATATTTTTTATTGGCTTTGTGTTAAGGCTCTTCTTTGATGCTTGGCCCAACTTATTCTGGACCTGTAGAGAAGCCATGTTTAATGGTTCAGATTTTCTCATTTTCTTAGCTCTTCTTCATCTGATTCTTCTCCTGGATATACAGTACAATTTTTAAGTTTGAACTGTTTGTGCAATTGTTTCACCTTGAGGAGAAAGCTTTCTTTTCTCTGTTCCTTCAAAGAGAATCTTGATTTGTTTTGTTTTGTTTTTATGCACGATTTTCTTCCCAGCTCCTATGGTTTGTTTAAATCCTCTCCCTCCCTCAGTGACCCCTTTTCTTTACATTTTTCAGTTCTTGGACCCACCTTGTCTCGCAGTAGTTCAGTTCAGTTCACTCCCACAACCATTTTCTTTCCCTATAAAGCTTTTCTATGTCCAGTTATTTACTATTAGGGTATCCAACTCCAAGGACATAGAAAGGGTCATTCTGAAAGGTGGGTCAACCCAGAAGTGTCCTTTTTGCATTTAGGTGGTCTAAAGAACAGAAAGGGATTAAGTGTGTGCACCTATTGCTAACAGTTTGTCGGTGGTTTTTATTTTAATAGCCACATACCATGCAATCATCCAAAATGTACAATCAATGGTTCACAGAATCATATAATTTTGCACTTATCATCACAATCAGCTTTTTCTTTTTTTTGTTTAAAGTAACTTATATACAAAAAAGCAATGAATTTCAAAGCACATCACAACAATTAGTTGCAAAACAGATTTCCAAGTTTGATGTGGGTTACAATTCCACAATTTTCGTGTTTTACTTCTAGCTGCTCCAAGACACTGGAGACTAAAAGAAATATCAGTATAATGACTCAGCAATCATATTAATTTGTTAAGCACTACCTTCTCTCTATAACTCCACCATCACCTTTGATCTTTCTCCCACTCTTTATGGGTATTTGGGCTATGTCCATTCTAACTCTTTCATGTTGGAAGGAGCTGTCAATAATGTGGATGGGGGATAGAACTAGTTGATGTTGTGGAAAGGCTGGCCTCTCTGCATTTTAGGACTTATCGGGTCCAGGGACCCACCCAGAGTTTGTAGTTTCCTAGTGCATGGAAACTTTGTAGAATCTTATATAATGACCTAAGTGTTCTTTAGGATTGGCAGGAATGGTTTTGGTTGGCGTTTGGCAAAATCTAACAGAAGCTTGCATAAGAGTGACCTCCAGAGAAGCCTCTAGCCTCTGTTTGAACTCTCCAAGCACCTATACCTTATTTGTTTCACTTCTTTTCCCTGTTTTGGTCAGGAGGGCATTGTTGATCTCATGTTGCAGGGCCAGCCTCATCCCTGGGAGTCATCTCCCATACTGCCAGGGAGACTTTTACCCCTGGATGTCATGTCCCAAGTAGGGAGAAGGGCAAAGGTTCACTTGCAGAGTTGGGCTTAGAGAGAGTGAGGTGAGGTCACATGTGAGCAATGAAAGAGGTCCTCCGGAGTTAACTCAAGGTCAAGGGTGTGGTCTATTGATTTGTGTGTTCCTAATGTTTGACACAGTATCAGGGGGTTCCCTGGTGGTAAAGTTTAATAGTTCATTATTTTTTCCCCATTTTCCAATTTCCCACTGGAAATTTGCCAATACTATTTAATTATCTGCTAAATGTACCCTGGGATGTGCCCAGACATTACATTAATCTACACAGGATTAAAGGCCCTCATTCTTATTCTGGGCTCTCTGTGTGTAGACTAATAAATGATCTACCCAGACATGTTGAGTTAGATTATATGCTACAGAAAATTTAGATTCTAGACAAAATAAAGCTTTCTCCCTTTGGTCCCAAAGAGTAGATGAAATTCCAAAACACAGACAATGTCTTCCTTACCCCTGTGTTCTGAATTACCTTAACCCTGTCCTGACTGGCTCCATTATTATCTTTAAATACTAAATTATACAATACAGCCTCTCAAAATCCAGAAATAACAATTACCAGTTCAGACTAAATATAGCTGCTATAAGAGCTTACCACCTAGGCCCCTATTTTTTATCAGTGTTTTCTAAATGAGACCATGCAATATTTGCTCTTTTGTTTCTAGCTTATTTTGCCTTACCAAACGTCCCACAGGTTCATCCACAATGTTGCATGCCTCAGAATTTCATTCCTTTTTGTAGGAGCACAGTGTTTGTTCATATGTGTACACCATCATTCGCAATCTATTTCTCAGTCAGTGTATCCTTCAGCTACTTCCATTCATTAGGCATCATATATAATGTCCAAAGTTAACAGTACATTAACACTCTCAATTTTAGATAATTTCATTGTTCCAAAGAGAAAGATAACCAATAAACACACCCTCACCAAACAGAAAATCCAAACCTCCCCTTAATTCTTGTCCCTCCCTGATTAATTACCCCTGTTATTGCCGTGGTACTGTTGATGTTTTCCTGTTAAACACAGCCCATTACATAACATAAACTAGAGTTTTCCCCCCTACCCTGAAATTATACACTCCTTGTACTTTGCAGCTATGAATTGCAGTAATTAATGCAAGAACTTCTTTATAGTTGTGGTTAATACAACCCCATTCAGTCATGTTCACCTTCAACATGGTAATATCACATATAGGCCCACTAGTTAACTACATCCACTTCTGTTTCTTCCCTTACATTTAAGGGAAGGTTCCCTTACATCAACCCCACTAGCTAACTGTTCACCATCTCTAGCTTCTGTGTACCTCTAGTTCCCTTATATTCTTGCATTACAAACCTCTGGTTTTGTCTTTACCATGGTCATACAAGTGGAATCATATGGTATCTATCTTTCTGTTTCAGGCTTATTTCACTCAGCATTATGTCCACAAGGCTGTCCATCTTGTCATGTGCTTCAAGACCTAATTTCATCTTACTGCTACATAATATTCCATTATATGTACATAGCACATTTTGTTAATCCACATGTCTGTTGATGGACACTTGAATTGTTTCTATCTTTTGGCTATTGTGAATAATGCTGCTATGAACATCGATGTGCAAATTTCTGTTTGTGTCACTGCTTTCAGCTCTTCTGGGTATATACTAAGCAGTGGTATTGCTGGGTCACAGGGCAACTTGATATTTGGTTTTCAGAGTAACCACCAGACTGTCTTCCATAACAGCTGTACCATTATACATACCCACCAGCAGTGCATAAGTGTCCCAATTTCTCCACATCCTCTCCAACATTGGCAGTTAACTGTTTAATAGCAGCCATTCTTATAGGTGTGAGGTGGTATCTCATTATAGTCTTGATCTGCATTTCCCTCATAGCTAATGAAAATGAACATCTCTTCATGTGCTGCCATTTATATTTGCTCTTCAGAAAAATGCCATTTAACTTTAGCCCATTTTATAATTGGGTTGTTTGTTCTTTTGTTGTTGAGTTGTATAATTTCTTTATGTATACAGGATGTCAAGCCTTTATCCAATGTGTGATTTCCAAAGACAATATTTGGAATTTTCCCAAATATTTTGTCCCACTGAGTTGTCTGCCTCTTCACTTTTCTCACAAAGTCTTCTGAGGCACAAAGGCACCTGATTTTGAAGAGTTCCCATTTATCTATCTTTCTTTTGTTGTTTGCGTGTTTTGTATAAAGTTTAGGAAGCTAAACTTTAGGTCTTGAAGATTTAGGTCTTGATTTTTCTAGGTCTTGAAGATTTTTTTCCCTACATTTTCTTCTAATAGCTTTATGGTATTGGTTCTTATATTTAGGTATTTGATCCACTTTGAGTTAATTTTGTATAGGGTATAAGGTAAGGGTCCTCTTTAATTGTTTTGGCTATTGATATCCAGTTCTCCCATGGCCATTTATTGAAAAAACTATTTTGTCCCAATTCAGTGGATTTGGGAGCCTTGTCAAAGATCAGTTGACTATAGATTTGCTGGTCTATTTCTGCACTCTCAATTTTATTCCATTGGTCAATATTTACACGTGCCAGTATCATGCTGTTTTGACCACTGTGACTTTATAATAGGTTTTAAAGTCAGGAAGTGTTAATCCTCCCACTTCACTCTTCTTTTTTTAGGATGCTTTCAGCTACTTGGGGTCTTTCCCTTCCAGATGAATTTGGTAACTAGCTTTTCCAAGTCTTCCAAGTAGGTTGTTGGAATTTTGATTGGTACAGCATTGAATCTGTAGATCAATTTAGGAGGAATTGACATCTTAACTATATTTAACCTTCCTATCTATGAGCAGGGAATGTATTTCCGCCTATTTAGATCTCCTTTGATCTCTTTTAGCAGTGTTATATAATCCTCTGTGTACAAGTCCTTTACATCCCTAGTTAAGTTCATTCCTAGATACTTGATTCTTTTAGTTGCTATTTTGAATGGAATTTTTTTTCCTTAACTGACTCCTCAGCTAGGTCACTGCTTGGGTGTACAAACATTACTGATATTTGCACATTAATTTTATAGCCTGCCACTTTGCTGAATTTATTAGCTCAAGTAACTTTGTAGATTTCTCAGGATTTCCCCAGTATAGAATCATGTCATCTGCAAATTAAGTTTTACTTCTTCCTTTCCAATTTGGATGCCTTTTATTTCTTTTTCCTACCTGATTGCTCTTACTAGAGCTTCTAGTACAATGTTGAATAATAGTGATGACAGAAGGCATTCTTGTCTCATTCCCGATTTTAGGGGGAAAGTTTTCAGTCTCTGTCCATTGAGTGTGCTGCTGGCTATGGGTTTTTCATATATGTCCTTTACAAAATTGAGGAAGTTCTTTGATTCTTACCTTATGAAGTGTTTTCATCAGAAAAAGATGTTAAATTTTGTCAAATGCTTTTTCAGCATCAATCAAGGTGATCATGTGATTTTTCTCATTCAGTTTGTTGATGTGCTGTATTACATTATTGATTTTCTTGCACTGAACCATCCTTGCGTTCCTGATATAAACCTTACTTGGTTGTGGTATATAATTCTTTTAATGTGTTGTTGGATTCGACTTTTTAGTATTTTGTTGAGAATTTTGCATCTATATTCATTAGGGAGATTGGCCTGTAGTTTTCCTTTCTTGTAGCATCTTTACTTGGTTTTGGTATTAAAGTGATCTTAGCGTCATAAAATGAGTTAGTTATCATTCCTTTTTCATTTATTTTTTGGAAGAGTTTGAGTAGGATTGGCATTAGTTCTTTTTGGAATGATAAAATTCCCCCTGTGATGCCATCTGGCCCTGAGCTTATCTTTTTAGGAAGATTTTTGATGACTGATTGAATCTCTTTATATGTGATGGTTGGTTGAGATCTTCTATTTCTTAAGTATAGCTTGTTTGTATGTTTCCAGGAATTTGTCCATTTCATCTAAATTGTCTAGTTTGTTGGCGTATATATTATATGTTGTTTGTAATATATTTTTATGAATTTTGTATTTCCTCAGGGTCAGTGGTAACAATCCCCCTCTTATTTCTGATCTTGTTTATTTGCATCCTCTCTTTCTTCTTTGTCAGCTTTGCTAGTGGTCCACCGATTTCATTGATTTTCTCAAAGAACCAACTTTTGGATTTATTGATTCTTTCTATTGTTCTTTTATTCTCCCATCCATTTAACTCTGCTTTAACATTGTTATTTCTCTCTATTTGCTTTGGAGCTTGCTATTCTTTCTTAAGTTACTCCAGGTGAGCAATTAAGCCTTCAATTTTTGCTGTTTCCTTTTTTTTTTTAAATATAGGCATTAAGGGCAATAAATTTCCCTCTCAGCACAGCCTTCGCTGCATCCCATTAGTTCTGATGTGTTGTATTCTCATTTTCATTTTTTTCCAGATAGTTGACCAATTCCTCTAGCAATTTCTTCTTCTTTGGATGTTTAAGAGTATGTTATTTAATCTCCATATATATGTGAATGTTATCATTCTTTGATGATGATTGATTTCCAGCTTTATCCCCCTGCAATCAGAGAAACTTCTTTAAATAATTACAATGTTTTTAAATTTATAAAGCTCTGTTTTGTGTCCCAGAACATAATCTATCCTGGAGTATGTTCCATGAGCACCAGAGAAGAATGTAGATCCTGGTGTTTGGGGGATAAAGACCTATACAGTCTGTTAGGCCTAATTCATTTATCAAATTGTTTAGATTCTCCATTTCCTTGTTGATCCTCTGTCTGTTCTATCTATAGAGGAGAGTGGTGTATTGAAGTCTCCTACTATTATTGTTGAAATGTCACTCTGATTGTCATTTCTTCTTGGTGAATTGTCCCTTTTACTAATACATCTCTTATGATATCTTTACATATAAACTCTATTTTGTCTGATATTAGTATAGCTACTCCTGCTTTCTTTTGGTTACAGCTTGTGTGGAACAACTTTTTCCATCCTTTCACTTTCGATCTAATCATACCTTTGTGTCTAAGATGAGGCCCTTGTAAGCAGCATATAATAGATTATATTTCTTACTCCTTTCTGCCAATCTATATCTTTTAATTAGTAAGTTTAGTCCATTAACATTCAAAGTTATTACCGTTAAGGCGGAATCCACCATCGTATCCTTTGGATTTTACTTGTCAGATCTATATATCCTTTTCCCTCTTTTTTTTTTTTATCCTTTAAGTTACCCTTAGTGGTACTCTTCAATTCTGTGCCCTCCTCCAGACCTCCCTCTCTTGTCTTTTTTTTTTTTTCAGCTGACAGAAATCTCTTCAGTATCTCTCGTAGGGTTGGTCTCTTGTTGACAAATTCTATCAGTATTTGTTTGTCTGTGAAAATTTTAATCCCTCATTTTGAAGGACACTTTGGCTTGGTACAGAGTTCTTGCTGGAAGTCTTTCTCTTTCAGGATCTTAAATATATCATACCATTGCCTTCTCTCCTCCACAGTGCCAGTTGAGTAATCTGAATTCAGTCTTATGTGGTTTCCCTTCTGTGTAATAGATTATTTTTTTCTTACTGCTTTCAGGATTTTCTGCTTCTCTTCAATATTTGACAGACTGATTAGTATGTGCCTTGGAGTAGGCCTATTTGGACTTATTTGGAGTTTATTGGGCTTCTTTGATTTGCATATTTATGTCTTTTATAAGGTTTGGGAAGATTTCCCTCATTATATCCTCAACTAATCTTCCGAGCCCTTTGCGCTTCTCTTCTCCTTCTAGGACACCAGTGATTCTTGTATTTCCATGCTTTGTTTTATCCATCATGTCCCTGAGATCCAATTAAAATTTTCTATTTTTTTTGTCATTTGCTCTTTTGTATGTTCAAAATCAGTTTTCCTGTCAATTACTTTGCTTATTCTCTCTTCTGCCTCTTCAAATCTGCTGTTGTATGTCTCTAATATATTTTTTTACTACTATTTTTAATCTCTGTGATACTTGTTATTTTTCTATTTATTCTTTCAAATTCTTCATTTTGCTCTTCTAGTCTCTTCTTGGTCTCCTTTATGTCATTAGCCATTCATTGATTTTATTTAGTAGAGTTATATGAACATCTTTGATTAGTTGCTCCAAAGTCTGTGTTTCCTCCAGTGTTTTAATTTGGTCATTCGACTGGGCTATATCTGTCTGCATCTTCATATGCCTAGTAATTTCCTGATGCCTTTGAGGCATGTAAATTTCTTGATAGGTTTACTTTGGAAGTTGATTTCTTTCAGAAGTCTAAAGTTTTGTCTTTGCAGGATGGGTGTGGGATATGATGCGGGCCATGGGGCGGGGCACAACAGTGCAGTGACAGGTTGTGGCACAGGCATAGGGACAGGTCAGGGACACTATGCTGCTGCCTGTGAGCATGGGGTGCAGGGTGTATGGTTATGGAGGTTCATTGCAAGGGTGGTGGGGGTAGGGTACAGCTCAGGTAGGTCTTGGAGTGCAGGAGCAGAGTGCCACGTGGGATACAGAGAGGGAGGGGAGAGTGGGAGGTGGATGTGGTGACTGTGTGGTGCAAAGGGCCTGGTGCATGGGCAGGTTGTGAGTGGGCATGTGGAGTGTAGGGGTGGTGGGCAGTAGGGTATGGCATACAGGGCACAGGGAGGGCAGGGCACAGGGAGGGCAGGGCACAGGGAGGGCAGGGTACAGGTGTGTCTGTGCACAGGGGAAGGGGTGCAGGAGAACTGGAAGGTATATGCGCAAGCATGAAGGGGTGGGGCACAGGTTGTTGGGATTGTGGGATGTAGGTCAATGGAGGTTGATGTTCAGTGGGTAGGGACCTGGTATGAGTGCACAGGTGCGGGGGGGGTGTGTGGCAGGAGTGCACACATGTGCAGGGCAGGTGCTAGCGGCCCAGATACGTACAGAAGCACCTGCCAGTTCTGGGAGCAGGGCACTTGTGTGGGTGTGGTGCAGGGCAGAGGGGCTGGGTGCAGGGGTCAAGAGGTAATGTATGGATGCAAGGATGCCCGGCTGGAAGGATGTGGCTCTGCATGTGCCAGAGCTCAGGGACAGCGGGGTAGGGTTACACCTGCTCAGGCTGGGGCTTGTGTGTCCTGGATATGCACATCAGTGCTTGTCCAGAGCAGAGGGGTCTGATGTATGCGTGCACAGAGTTGGGGGGGTATGGTGGGGTTGTGCAACTGTATGGGCTGGGGTGGATGTGGTCTGGGTACGGAAATGAGCGCCCACAGCCTGGGTGCAAATGAACATTGCAGGGGGCAGGGATGAGAAGGTGGGGTTAAGGGGCTGGGTGTGGGAGCTTGGGTCTTGGGAAGGGTGTCTGTGCTTGTACAGGGTGAGGTTGTGGGGCTAGTATGTGCAGGTGGGGGGATCGGGGGAGTGCACAGGGCAGGGTTCAAGTACGTGGGGCATCATGAGTCACTGGACTGCAGACTGGGTGTAGTACATTGATGAGCACAACTTGGCTTACTTCATCATCCCGTCTCCCTGTCCTTACACTCCTGAGGATTCCAGGCTTCCATTTGGAAAGGGGTGTTTAGGCTGTTTGCACTGACTGGATGGTCTCTGGTTCTCTGCATCTCAATTCCTCAGCCTTTGCAACCAGGGCCTCCCTGGGTGGTGTAGAAGACCCTCTCAGGTCCCTTACACCCTGGAATCACTGTCTCAGTCATTTTTCTATCACTTCTCTAGTTGTTCCTTGGAACAGGGGTGAACTTGACCTATCCTATTCTGACATCTTCCTGGAACTCCATTCTTTATTTTTTGTTTCTCCCCCTGAAAGCCCTTTGTTATGCAGCACTGCTCGGCTGTTTGTGTCCCCCCTGGGTCTCTGCAGACTCGGGACCCTGTGCCTGACTGTGCATGGGTTTCTAACTCGCTGCTGTGAGTGGCTCCCGTCTACATCTGCAGCAGGAGGGACCCAGGCCTTGCTGCCCCGTGTGACTCAGTTGGGACTGAGTGAGGGGGACAGACCTGGACTTGGCTGACCCAGGCAGAAATCTCCTCCCCATTCTTGGAGATCATTTTTCTTTTTGTTTGATTCAGCATTTTTTGAGTCCTTCTCCAGTCTCTATCATCCTCCAGAGCTTCAAACAATTGGGATTTTTCCTTTTATTATTTAATTCTGAGGGGATACTTTTCCAGGGCATGTTTTACGCTGCCATGCTAATGATCTCACTCCCATTATTCTATAATTCAACACTTGAAATAGATAGGATTTTAATCGTGGCTACCCAACTATTACGCTCATCTCTCCCCAAGTATCTTTTGATTTATAACAATAATATGGTTTGGGTCAACATAGGCATACTTGAGAGGCTATTCAGAGGAGGAACCCTCCCCCGACCAGGGAAAAAGGTTAGACACTATGTCCTATATACCCCAGGAGGGGGAATCTTTCAGCACCCTCCAGTGGGCTGACCCAAGAGTTTCTAAAGAAGATGGTTGAAGTAAGGAATTTTCCATTGTTGGGCCAAGGTTCTGATACTTTAAGTGCCCAAAGCCTATTTTCTTATATAGATAGCAAGAAAAAGGGCTTTCTGAGTAAAGATTATATCCTCACACTTGTGGAGATCGAACAAAATGAATGAGTTCTAAAAAAGTATATTAAGGATCTGGTCCTTATTTTTTGTTAGCCTTATTTTTATTCTCTTTGGTAAGGACAATAGCAGGTTGTGCCACTTAATCTTGTATTTTCTGAATGCAACATGCAATTTGTGGGCTGCAAATAATCAAACAGAACAAGGAATAGAAGGCCAAGTATACAGTAAATGAAGTACTCAACTGGCAAGTCATCCTGAATGCCTACCAAAATATATATATATATATATATATATATATATATAATGTGATAAATGTTGATGTGGTATTTATTTAAATGAGAAGCATTCTTTCAGTTTAGAATAATGGGGTATAAAATAAAGCAATGCAAGACTGTAGTTGAAATTAAATTTTAGCCAAATTTCAAAACTGGGGTTTATAGGATGACCAGAGAAGAGAGACTATTGAGGTAGGAGAATTATATTAGAAATACACAGAATAAGTGGGAATTAAAACGTCTTTCTGTGATAATTTATTATTTTATCTATCCATTCTTTCCAGAAATAATTACTGAATATCTTTTATGTCAAAAGCCCGGCCTGCCCTTAAGCGCTTTTTGTGTATTTCCTCATATGGTTTTATTTAATCCTCACAATCAACTCACGAGCTTGGAACAATTAGTATCCTTAGTATAGAGACGAGAAAGTTGAAGAATAGAGGGAATACATATATTTCCTAGTATCACCTAGCTTATAAATCAGAAAGCCTGAATTTGAAACCACCACAAATGGGATTAACAACTTGGCAGTTATGAGAGAAGGCATTGTAAAACAATTGTCAAAAACAAGCGTTAGGGTGGGCCACAGTGGCAGAGTTCTTGCCTGCCAAGCCAGAGACCCAGGTTTGATTCCCAGTGCCTGCCCATAGAAAAGATAAAAAGAAAATGAATGTTAGCACTAGAAAGGACAGTTTTAATTTGAATATGGGCATACCATGCTGAAAATATATTTAAAGACTGTTACTCAGAGGTTAGAGTAAAAGAGCAATGGCTATTTTATTCACTTATTTCAGAAATGCCCTTCTCTATTTTGGGTAATTTACTGCTACACAGGAACTGAGAGATTCTGATAGAGAACCGATTCCAATGCCCTGCCCTCCTGGGTAAGGCAGTTTCTCTGGGGCTGCTCTCTTGACCAGAGCTCTTATTCAAGCTATCTTCTGACTAGAAATAGCAGGAACGAATCTTTTTCCTCTTAGACCACCAAACTGGAAGAATGTGAACTTGGCGTAGCCTGAGACCATGCTTCTCGGCACAGAGAAAGCCTGTGTGTGATAGATAAGATCGAAGCCAACACAGAGAAGACACCAGAGATGGGAGACGGAAAGAAATCTGATGCCCTCCAAGTCTGGATTAAGTTGTCCCTGAGGCAAGTTCCATCCCTGCTTCTCTACCAGCGTGTATTTGTCAATAAACTTTTCTTGTTAACTTAAGCTAACTCACTTAAAGCACTCAAAAGAATATAAGTTCATTAAGCAGGTCTGTGCAATTTACAGAGTTCTGAGGAAATAGAAAACCACGTTAGAGAAATGATCATGTAAGCGGAAAGGAATATACCCAAGACTTCAAGTCAGAATGACCCTCACAGGACAGAGAACAGATTCAGACCTAAAGTAGAAGCAAGATAATTGTCAAGGAATGATGACACAATTTGTATGACTAAGGATTGTGGTAGATGCGAAGACATTGACTTATTTTTGCTTAATATCTTGCATATCAAGACTCTGTACAAAAAACTCACTACTCCTTTACGGTGCCACTGCATAAGCTGACCCCAAACAACCTCTCCAAATCAGCCTTATATTTATTACTTTACAATTTCTTGAACACATCTTCTGCCACTGTTTCTCTTAATTTTTCCTACGTAGAAGTCCCATGGAGTTTCTTTTCCTTTAAAAGTTACTTTCCTGTTATTATTGCTATTTTACAGAGAAAGAATTAAAGTTTCAACAAACATTTATATAAAGAGGTTTTATATAACTCTATTCTTAATGCTGTGATGCGATTTAAAAACTGTAAAAAACAATTAGTAGTAGATGAGTTAGGGACTTTCAGGTAGACGGTGGAACAGAGTGGAACAAGATAGGGGAACAGTAGGAAATGACTGGGACTGTGATCCCAGGGTGCAAGTAATCAGACAGGGTCTTGTAGACAGGATCCAGATAAGGAGAACAGGGTTGGGCGGTGATTCCCACTGTGGGCGAATCTGAACCACCACTGCTGGGCAGAAGGGGTAAGTGCAGGGAGGCTCACTCCCCATCTACCTAGCATTTTATTACTATTTTTAATTTTTTTCCTAATGTTCTTTTCTTTTATTCCTTATATATTTTTATTAGTAGTATGACTTTTTTCATTATTTTTATTTCTATAAATATTTTATATTTTATTGATTCATTTTAAATTTATTTTATATATTATTTTTTATTCTATTTTGTTTCATTTATTTTTATTATTATTAGTTTTCTTAAATCTTCTCTCCCTTTGGTGGGCACCAGTCTGAGTTTACTTCCAATCTATCTTGGAGTGTCTCTTTTTGACTCTGGGGCCTACTCCTGTTGAGCTGTGCTTTGTTATTTTTTCGTATCTTTATAATATTCTTATTTTATTATTGATCTGGGAATCAAGCCTGGTCTTCCACATAGTGGGTGGCCACTCTGCCACTGAAGTACTATGCATCAGCCTAGCTCTCAAGTCAAATTGTGTGGCCTACAAGGGTTCTGGACCTTGATTTGGTAGGGAATTACTGACAATCCAAGTGCAAAAAGAAACCTTCAATGCAAAACCAAGTAAACACAAAACTTTAGATGAGTGAAGGAAACCAACTTGCAAAATAACCATATCAGGATTATCAAATGCTCTGAATACAACAGAAAACCACAAAGCATGTGAAGATCCAAGCAGACATGGCACATCCAAATGACCAAATCAAAATTCCAGTGGGGATGCAGAATATGGAACTATTCCTCAAGGATATTTTAAAGAAATAGAGGATATCTGGAAGACCCTAGAAGAGCATAAAGAAGAATTTGGAAGATTAAATAGAAAAATGGTAGATCTCACAGAAATGAAAGATACAGTAGACCAAATTAGAAATATACCAGAGATACATGATAGCAGATTCAAAGAAGCAGAAGGAAGAATAAGTGAGCGAGAGTGCACAAAAGAACAAATGGTAAGAGAGATGGAAAAAATGCAACTAGATTTTAGGGAAATGATAGACAATGAGAGGCACACAAATGTAAGAATCTTTGTGTCTCAGAGGGAGAAGAGAAGAAAGAATAAAGGGCTAGGAAAGTTATCTGAAGATATAATTGGGGAAAACTTCCCAACCCTTATAAAAGACGTAAATATACAAATCAAAAAGGCTCAACAAACTCCAAATAGAATAAATCCAAAGAGGCCTACTCCAAGACACATACTAATCAAACTGTCAAATGCTAAAGAGAAACAAAGTACTGAAAGTAACACAAGAAAAGAAATATACTTCATACAAGAGATTACAGGTAAGACTGACTTTGAACCTCTCAACAGGCACCATGGAAGCCAGAAGGCAGTGGTATGATATATTTAAGGTCCTGAATGAGAAAGTCTTTTGGCACGAATTCTTTACGAAGGGAATAATAAAGATTAAGTTGGGAGAGTGATTAAAATTTTGAAACAAAAACAAATATTGAGCGAACTAGTCAACAAGAGACCTGCCCTACGAGAAATACTAAAAGCTGGAAAGAAAAATAGACAGGAGATGGTGGAGATCTGGAGGAGAGCACAGAATTGAAGAATATGAGTGATGGTAGTTTAAAGGATAAAAAGAGAGAGAAGGAAAGAATATAGAGAGCTAATAAATAAAAATTAAAGGAAAAGAGCTGCTTTTACAGTAATTGCTTTGAATATTAATGGACTAAACTCACCAATTAAAAGATACAAACTGACAGAAAGGATCAAAAACACAATCCATCCATGCTGTTTACAAGAGACACATCTTAGACTCAAGGACACTATTCAGTTGAAAGTGAAAGAATGGAAAAAGATCTTCTATGCAAGCTGTAGCCAGAAGGAACCAGGAGTAGCTATACTAATCAGACAAAATAGACGTTAAATGTAAAGACATCATAAGAGGCAAAGAAGAACACTACAAGGGACAATTCACCAAGAGGAAATAATCATAAATGTGTCAAATCAAGGAGCTCCAAAGCACCTGAGACAAACATTGGCAAAACCAAAGAGAGCTATAGACATTTCAACAGTAATTGTGGGAGACTTCAATACACCAGTTTCCACTATAGACAGAACAACCAGACAGAGTATTAACAAGACAATAGAGAACCTAAAGGACAGGATAAATGAATTAGACTTAGTGGACATGTATAGATCATTGCACCCCAAAACACCAGGATATACATTCTTCAGTAGCACACATGGAAAGTTCTCCAGGATAGATCCTATGTTGGGACACAAACTGAGTCGTCATAAGTTTAATAAAATTGAGATTATCCAAAGCACTTTCTCTGATTACAACAGATTAAAACTAGAAATTAATAATCACCAAAGAACCAGAGCAACTTTCACAAATATATGGTGATTAAGCAACATACTCTTAAATAATCACTGTGTCAAGGAAGAAATTTCTAGAGAAATTGGTAAATATCTGGAGACAAATGATAATGATACAATATATCAACACTTATGGGATGCAGCAAAGGCAGTGCCAAGAGGGAAATATATAGCACAAAATACATACATTAAAAAACAAGAATGCACAAAACTTGAGGATTTAACTGTTCACCTGGAGAATTTAGAGAAAGAACAGCAAACTAATCTCAAAGCAAATAAAAGAAGGGAATAATAAAGATTAAAGCAGAAATAAACACACTGGAGAACAACAGAAGCAACAAAACCAAAAGTTGGTTCTTTGGGAAAATCAATAAAATCAATGGGCCTTTACTAGACTAACAAAGAAAAAAAAGAGGATGCAAATAAAATCAGAAATGGGGGGGATGGGTTATTACCACAGATCATAAAGAAATTTTTAAAAATTATAAGAGAATACAATGAACAACTGTATGCCAACAACCTAGGCATTTTAGATGAAATGCACAAATTCCTAGAAATATGCAAATTACCTATCCTGACTGGAGAAGAAATCGATCTCAACAAACCAATTACAAATAAAGAGATTCAAACAGTAATCAAAAACCTTCCCACAAAGAAAAGCCCAGAACCAGATGGCTTCACAGGGGAATTTTATTACACATTCAAAAAGAACTAACACCAATCCTGTTCAAACTCTTCAAAATATTTGAGGAAAAAGGAATGCTACCTAACTCATTTTGTTAAGCTAACATCACTGTAATACCAAAATCGGATAAAGATGCTATAAAAAAGGAAAACCACAGACCAATCTCCCTAATGAACATAGACACAAAACTTCTTAACAAAATACTAGCAAATCAAATCCATCAACACATTAAAAGAATTCTACATCATGACCAGGATGTGATTTATCCCAGGAATGCAAGGATGTAATACAGTACATTAACAAATAAAAAGGGAGAAAAAATCGTATAATCATTCCAATTGATGCTGAAAAAGCTTTCGACAAAATTTAACATCCTTTCTTGGTAAAAACACTTCAAAAGTTAGGAAACACAGGAAACTTCCTCAATATCATAAAGGGTATATAGGAAAACTCCATGACCAACATCATACATACTGGTGAGAAGTGAAAGCATTCCCCATAAGCTCAGGAATGAGACAAGGAATCCCACTGTCTCCACTATTATTCAACATCCTAGTTGGAGCACTTAGGAGAAAGAAATAAAAGGCATCAAGATGGGAAAGGAAGAAGTAAAAACTTTCATTATTTGCTGATTTCATGATCCTATACTTAGAAAACCATGAGAAATCTAGGCCAAAGCTGCTTGAGCTTATAAACAAATTCAGCAAAGTGGCAGCATATAGGCTTAATGAACAAAAACCAGCTATGTTTCTATATACAAGCAATGACCTATCTGAGGTGACATTTAAGGGGAAAAATGCATTCAAAATAATGACCAGAGGGCAATGCAACAATGGCTCAGTGGCAGAATTCTTGCCTGCCGTGCTGGAGACCCAGGTTCAATTCCTGGTCCTGCCAATGCAAAAAAAAGAATAAATAGTAACCAGAATAATCAAGTATCTAGGAATAAGCTTAAGCAGGGATGTCAAGGACTTATACACAGAAATTCAAATGCAAAAAATTGCTAAAAGAAATTAAAATTGACCAAAATAGATGGAAAGACATTACATGCTCATGGATAGGAAAGTTGAATGTCATCAAGATGTCAATTCTACCCAAACTGATCTACAGGTTCAATGCAATACCAGTAAAAATTTCAACAACCGACTTTGAGGACTTGGAAAACCTAATTATCAAATTTGTGTGGAAATGAAAGAGACCCAGAATACTTAAAGATTCCATTAAAAAAAAAAAAAGAGCAAAGTGGGAGAACTATTACTGCCTGACTTAAAGGCTTGCAGTAAAGCCACAGTGGTCAAAACAGCATGGCACATGTTTCTTGAAGATGATTGTATAATGATATAGCTTTCACAATGTGACTGTGTGATTGTGAAAAGCTTCTGCCTGATGCTCCTTTTATCTACCTTATCAACAGATGAGTAAAACATACGGAATAAGAATAAATAATAGGGGAAACAAATGTTAAAATAAATTTAGTAGATTGAGGGCGGGCCGCGGTGGCTCAGCGGGCAAGAGTGCTTGCCTGCCATGCCGGAGGACCTCGGTTCGATTCCCGGCCCCAGCCCATGTAACAAACAAACAAACAAACAAAATATAATAAAAAATAAGAAAATGTTTAAAGATGTTTCCCTTTCTTCCTCCCTTCCATCCTTCCTTCCTTCTCTGTCTTTCCTTCCCTTCCTCCCTAAAAAAAAAAAAAAATAAAAAAATAAAATAAAATAAATTTAGTAGATTGAAATGCTAGTGATCAGTGAAAGTGAGGGGGTAAGGGATATGGTATGTATGAATTTTTTTCTGTTGTCTTTTTCTTTTTCTGAATTGATGCAAATGTTCTAAGAAATGACCATGATGATGAATATGCAACTATGTGATGATATTGTGAATTACTGATTATATATGTAGAATGGAATGATCATATGTTAAGAATGTTATATTTTTTTAAAAAATTTAAAAATTAATAAAAAAGGAAAGAAAAGATCAAAGGTGATGGTGGAGTTATACAGAGAAGACAGGATTTAATGAATGAATATGATCACTGAATCATTAAATTGATATCTCTGTTAGTCTCCAGTACCTTTAGAGCAGCTAGAAATAAAAACCTATAATTGTGGAATTGTAACCCATGCCAAACTCTGAAACATGTTCTACAACTAATTGTGGTGCTGTGCTTTGAAATTTATTGCTTTTTTGTATATATATATGTGATTTTTCCCAAAAAAGAAAGACTAAAAGTCACTTGTGATTAAAAAAAAAAAACAGCATGGCACAAAGATAAAAGTATCACCAATGGAATAGAATCGAGAGTGCAGAGATAGATTACCAAATTTATGGGGATTTGATCATTGATAAGCCCCCCAAATCCACTGAACTAGGGCAGAATAGTCTTCAATAAATGAGCATGGGAAAACCAGATATCAATAGTCAAAAGGTTGAAAGAGGACCCTTACCTTACACCCTATACAAAAATTCATTCAAAATGGAATAAAGACCAAAATGTAAGAGCCATACCATGAAACTTCTAGAAGAAAATGCAGGGAGGCTCAAGTGGCAGAATTCTCGCCTGGCATGCCAGAGACCCAGGTTCAATTCCCTGAGCCTGCCCATGCCAAAAAAAGAAAAAAAAGAAAAAGAAAGAAAGAAAATGCAGGGAAACATCTTCAAGAGCTAGTAATAGGAGGTAGCTTCTTAAACTTGACACCTAAAGTACAAGTAGTGAAAGAAAAAGCAGACAGATGGGAACTCCTTAAAATCAAGAGCTCCCGTGTCTTAAAGGATTTTGTTAAAAAACAAGAAGAAGCAGCCAACCCAAAGGAGAAAATAGTTGGAAACCACTTATCAGATAAAGGCTTGATATCCTGTGTACATAAAGAAATTATATAGCTCAACAACAAAAGAACAAACGACCCAATTATAAAATGGGCAGAGGATTTGAATAGACACTTTTTTGAAGAGCAAATACATATGGCTGAAAGACCCATGAAGTGATGCTATTTTCATTAGCTACAAAGGCAATGCAGATCAAGACTACAAAGACATACCACCTTGCACCTATAAGAGTAGCTGTATTAAACAAGCAGACAACTACAAATGTTGGAGAGGATGTGGAGAAATAGGAACACTTACTCACTGTTGGCTGGAACATATAATGGTGCAGCACTGTGGAAGACAGTTTGGTGATTCCTCAGAAAACTAAATATTGAGTTGCCCTATGACCCAGCAATATCAATAGCTGATATACCCAGAAGGCCTAAGGGCAATGCCACAAACAGACATTTGCACACCAATGTTCATGGGGCTCCATTCACAATTGCCAAGAGATGGAGGAAACAATCCAAGTGCCCATCAGAAGACAAGTGGATAAAAAATATATATAGTATATACATAGGATAGAATATTATGCAGCAGTTAAGACAAAATAATGTCAATAGTAGAGAGAGATAGGGAGAAAGCTAAAAATGCATGGTATGACCAACTGTTAACAGGAAGATGTCAACAGTACCACAGCACTACCAGGGTAACTAACTTAGCAGGGAGAGGGACAAGTGATAAGGGGTAGTTTTGATTCAATAGTTGGTGACATTATATTTGCTGGTTCTTTGTCATCGTGGACCAATGAAGAATGTTTTGTGTTTTTTTAAGAGTACTACTGCATGTACAACCAAACAAAGATACTGTAAGACAAGGTTTGTTTATTGTGGACATTATCCATCATGCCCACTAGATGGAGGGAGCCGAAGGATACACTGACTGAGAACACCTTGGCAATCAGCGATACAGTTATATGAGGGAATTAGGGGTGGCTGCAAAAAGGAGGGATGTTGAGGGGCACGCGATGAACTGAATAAACCTTGGGGACAAAGGGCTGTGCCGAATGGGCCAGAAACAAAAGAACAAATATGCAAGGTCTGTCTCCAAAAATACTTATACTTAAAAAAGAGAGAGAAAGAGAGAGCCTGGATTGTGGGGTCTTATGGTAGCCACACTTGGTCTGAAGTTGTGGATGTATTTCTGTATTCTGAGACATTGAGCTATTATGTGTATCAGCTGGCATTTCCCTGCAACTTTGAGCTGACCTAAAATATATAGTTTAGCACCCCAAACACAGCCAATTCTCACTAAACATTTGTTAAATTGAATTAAGTGAAAACGCTATTAATGAAAACAATCCCAAAAAGAGTGCATGAAATAATTTTTCCATAACTGGTAAATAAGAGCTCCTAACATGTCATTGATATTGTCAATCTACCACTGGGGATCTTAACCCTGAAATAATGCAAATTTATCAGATGTGATTGAAAATTAAGATTGATAATGAATTCTATTAAACTAAACCACTAAACATTCTTGAAGAAATAAGGCAAATATAACAAAATACACATAATCATAAAACATTATAATAAAGTTTACATCAAATATTAATAATAAAAACTTATAAATTTTCTTTTCTTACTTCACTTATTAAAAGAGAAAGACTTTCAATTTGTCTCACAAAACAAATTCCAGCTATACGCTGTTAACAAGAAACATTCCTAAATTAATGTGATTCAGAAAGGCAAAAAATAAAGGAATAGAGAAAATTACATCAGACAACTGGAAACAAAAACAGAGAAGGGGCAGTGGTCCCTAGAGCATAAAAAGAAAAATTCAAATGCAATGGCATTAAATGTGAAAATGAAGGACATATTTTCATGCCCCTCCCCCCAATAATATCATGATCAACTTTACAAAGCAAAAACTAGAGGAGATTCCAGGAGACAGACTCACACTCCTTAAAAGGGATACTAAAGCAGACTTTAGAACGTCACTCCCAGGAGATAACATATAATGTGTGCAAAAGGTAAATATGAAGGAATGAAAGAAAGGAAAGATAATTCCACATGAAAATTTAAAACCTATCAAACAACTCCAAGGTGAAGAGGGATATACAAACTTCAATTGCTGAAATTTTAATAAATATTGATAATACAGATGTCAGAATTTATGAGATCACATCAATGTCAGAATCTATGAGATCGCATCAATGAAAATGCAAGGAATTGGACGTAACAATAGCACTGAAAGAAAACAACAACCATAAATAAATTCAATTTCTAGCTCATGAAAACCTAGAAAAATAAAAGCAAAGCAAACGAAGAGAAAATAGAAGGAAGGAAATAATAAAGGCAAAAGCAAAAAATCAGCAAGGGAGATAGATAGATAGATAGAAAGAAATATAGGAGATATATATAGGCAATAGATATAAGTATATATAGACATATAGGAGATATATATATATATAGAAGATAGATATATATAGGAGATAGATACATATACATCTAGGAGATAGACAGATACATATATATACAGAGGAGATAGAGATATATATAGGAGAGATATATATATAGGAGACATATATATAGAGATAGGAGATAGATAAGAGATAGATTATATATCTATATAGAGGAGATATATATATAGATATATTTAGATATATATATATATAGGAGATAGATATAGGAGACAGATATAGGAGATATATATGTAGCTATAGATATATACATATAGGAGATGTATGTATAGATAGATAGGAGATGTATATACAGGAGACATAGATAGGTATAGGAGATAGATATACATATAGATATATAGGATATATATATATATATATAGGAGATAGATCAATAAATAGGAGATACATATATATGAGATAGATATAGATATATATACAGGAGATAAATATATATAGGAGATATATAGATATAGATACAGATATATAAGTAGTAGATATATAGAGATATATATCTTTGTAGAGGAGATATGTATATAGGAGATATATAGATATATATAGGATATATAGATATACATATATCTAGGACATACAGATATATATATATATAGGAGATAGATATAGATGTATAAATAGGAGATAGATATATATAGATATATATCTTTATAGAGGAGATATATATATATATAGGAGATATATAGATATATATAGGAGATATAGAGATATATATAGGAGATATAGATATACATATATACAGGAGATATAGATATATATATACTATATAGGAGATACAGATATATATATAGAAGATAGATATATAGGAGATATATACATATATAGGAGATGGATAGATAGATATAGGAGCTATATATATATATATATATACAAGATAGATATATACATAGATATAGGTATATATATATACACACACATAGGAGATAGCTATATAGATATATATCTCTATATAGGAGATAGATTGACATATATATAGGAGATAGATAGCTAGATATAGGAGATAGATAATAGAGAGATAGGAGATATATAGATAAATAGAAAGATATAGGAGATATATATAGATATAGATATAGGAGATCGATAGATATATAAATATATATATATATATAGGAGATAGATATATAAATAGATATATATATATATATAGGAGATAGATAGATACATGAGATATATATAGGAGATAGATATATATAGGAGATAGATATATAGAGATACATATAGGAGATATATATATATATATATATATATATATATGTAGGAGATAGATATAGATATATATATAGGAATAAGATAGATAAGAGATAGATATATAGAGAGATAAAGATATAGATATATACATAGAAGATAGGAATATATAGAGATATATATCTATATTGAGGAGATATATATAGATATATATAGGAAATATATATATATAGGAGATAGATAGATATATACATAGATATAGATATATATATACATAGGAGATAGATATATAGATAAATATCTATATGTAGAAGATATATCTATATATAAGAAATAGATATAGGAGATGGATAGATATAGATATAGGAGATATCTATATAGATATATAAGATATCTATATAGATATATAAGATATCTATATAGATATACAGATATAGGAGATATCTATATAAATATATAGATATAGGAGATAGAAAGAGAGATAGGAGCTAGATAAATATATAGGAGATATATATATATAGGAGATATATATATATATGAAATAGATATATAGGAGATATATATTTATATAGGAGATATATATATATGATATATATATATATAGGAGGTAGATATATCTATATATATAAAAAATGTAAATATTATGTGATCTTTAAAGGAGTCGGCTCACGTACCTATAGAGATGGGCAAGTCCAATTTCTGTATGGCAGACTGCAAACTGCAAACTCCGATGAAGATTTTCAATGAATTCCTCCAAGAGAAGCTGGCTGGTTGAAGAAGAGATGGAAATTATGTCCCTTCTGCCTGCTGAAATCATCACTTCTTCTACGGCTTTGAACAGATTGGGTGAGGCTTCTCTCAGTGTTGAAGGCATTCTCTTCAATTGATTGTAGATGTCATCAGCTGTACATGCAATCAACCTGATTCAAATCTATAAACATCCTCACAGTAACAGTCAGGCCATACTTGCCTAACTGGACACCAAAACCCGGCCAAGATGACGCATGAACTTAACCATCCCAAGAGTCAATTAAAAAAAAAGGATTGATAGATTTGGCCATCTAAATTGTTTTTTAAATTTGCATGACCGAAAAAACCACCATAAACAATGTCCCAAAACAACTAACAGGAGAAAATATTAGCATCACATACTGCAGAAAAAGGGCTAAAACTTCTTATGTACAAATTTAATTGAGGGGCATAAGGCCAAAAATCTGAAAGGAAAAAGATATGAACAGATATTTCACAGAAAAGGAATAATTATGGCCCTCCGGTATTTTTAAAGTATTTCTAATGTAAACAACACTGAGATACTGTTGTATTCCTGTCAGGGTGGGATTTTTTTTATTTAAATATGATGCATTCTGGTGCTGAGGCTGTGGGGAAACAGATGTTTCATATATATTGTTGGGGGAACAACATTCCCATCCAGAAGGGTTATATCAATTATTTGATATAACCCTTCTGGATGGGAATTTGGAAATACTTAACAAAATTATTAATTCATTTACCTTGTGACCCAGCATCCCACTTCTAGAAGTCTCTCCTATAGATATATTTCCAAAAATATGAAAATATGCATGCACAGTTATTTACTGCAGCATTCTTTGTAATTGCAGAGCATTTTTGGAAACAGGTCTACCCCATTTATAGAAGGGTGCTTCTGTTAGGTACAGCCACACAATGGAGTGCTTCCTCATTGTTTTTGTATAACTGAACATTGTTATTTCCAGATCATACTGTTAAGTGAAAAAAGCACAACCTACCTGAGTTTCTGTAGTATGATACCCTGTATGTAAGAAAGCAGGGGATATAAAAAGTACACATCTATTAGTCTGTTTATGCAAAAGAAATATCAGAAGGATAAAACAAACTAAAAAGATTGGGGAAAGGGTGGAAAGAAGGGGTGAATGGGAACAGAGGGCAACAGGAAAGAAGAGGGATGACACTTCCTTGGGTGTACACTTTTTTGTATACCTCTGGCTCTTACAATCATAGTGCTATTTCACATAACTTTCACATGTCAAAAACATAAACAAGCAATTAAAACCAACTAGGGTATAGAAAGAACTGAAAATGGAATACAAACACTAAAAACAAACCTGATTATATTTTAAATGGGTAACATACCCATGCTGAAAGGGCCCGGGGAAAAGAATTACCCTATATAATTATGGAAAACAGTATTCTGACTGGATATTGTAAAGCTAAAAACAAAAAAAAAACTATATACAAATTCTGCAATGTGGTAAACAAAAGTGTTTCTCACAGAGATATGGGCTAGCAATTTTGAAACTACTAGAATCAAACACGTAAGTAAATATATTATTGATAATGAGAACCTCACTATTGGAGAAAGAAGTCATGAATAAGAAAAGAGGAAATCACTAAACCCTTTGGTGTTAGAATCAAATCTGAAGTAGTAGTATAAACTCAAGATTTTCTTTTAACTATGTGTTTAGATAAAGGATACAGAAGGAAGTCAGTGCAGAGGTGCAAACTTTCATTCCCCTAAAATTCTCATCAAGATCCTGATGCACAATTGCAGATGATAATATCTGAGTGAGGGTCACATAATACATTCAGGAAATCCCCTCTAAACCCAATCTCATGTCCAAAGGACTATAGACCCATCTAGGGAACAATGATCTCAGCGAGGTATACATCAACTCACTGTTATACAACGGGAAAGATGATCAAAATAGAGTATACTGTATCGTGTTACACCCAGACAGGAGCAGAGCTCTCGCCACGCTCAGCCTCCCCCAGCTCACAAAGCCTGGCTCAAGGGTATTTCTGATCTTAGAGCAGTAGACTCAGAGCAGAGGTCAACATTACTCAGGGAGTAATGTCAACAGTTCCTTAGACAGGTAGAAGGTCCATTGTGAAAGTGAATTATGGATATATTTTTCTTTCATCCTCATTTTTCTTTTGATGAAATTAACTCTTCTACAGTTTTGTTGGTTAGACTTCTGTGTTAATCATGCAGCTGGCATAGAATGCAGTAAGGTACAGAACTATAGGCTTGTCCATGAAAGAAGCCAAGGCTTTGGTTTTTTCGCTAAAGAGTAAAATAGCTGAACAGAAATATTTCTATGACTGCAAAAATCTAATGTCTTATATTAGCTTTTAGAAAAGAGCTCTGCATTAGATTAATAAATGGACTTAACTGAAATGTATTTGTATGTAACAAGAAGGAAAATTGGAACTGAGAATTATTTTAATAAAAATCAGCTAGCATTTAGTGAATTAGTTCATGTGGAATAAAAACAATATTTTGAAAATTAAATAAATCACAAATATTTTGCATAGAAATTGGATATAAACTTTTTGTCCTCTAGTGGTGGTAAATAGCACTTTCATTAGATGGATTCTAGGCAACAAATGGATGCTTTCAGTGGTAGCATCTCTGACTAAACATTGTAAAACTTCCATGCAGTGATACACGAAAGGAATTCTGATTAAAATTGGTCTATTTAATGTGTCATTGTCACATTTAAAAAAAATTAACAACCACATCCCTCATAGACAAAGGATAGAATCCATAAAAGCACCCAAAGCAGATTTCAGTATAAAAAATGACCCATATACCAATCCCTCTCACTTTCTCCTCCATTCTGCCAAACATCATGCTCACACACCTACCAAATTCAGATACACATATGCATACTTCTTTACAACAAGAGCACAAAACTAATAAAGGGGCATAGTTTAAAATGAATATAAAAATAAAACTGCCTTCAATATATTTTTCCTGACTTAGATTCCTTAGCATTCTTTTATCCATCTGCACTAATTATAAAATAAGACAAGACTATCAGCTTAGTGGAGCCAAATATCTCACTTTTTCATTACAAAACTTAATTTAGAAGATACAGCATGCATCTTCTATACATGAAGTTCCTTGTACTGAAGCTCAGACTTAGAAACATTAACTTTTGTAGTCAATGTCTCTCAAAGAGAGTTTACATAAATGTGAGCAGAATGTAAGTAAACCCAGCAGGAGCAGTCACCAATGGAGTTATCACTCCTAGGACTGAAGGGAGGAAAGCAGGGAGCAGTGGCCCAACAACAGGAGAGGGCTGCCTATTGAGAGTGCTACATTGAGAAAAGCCTATGATCTTTGCTCAAGAGATACAGACAGACCACTGCAGCCCCACAAGACAGGATCTAAGTGAATAAGTAGACTGACCCCATTCTCCTTGCGATATCCTGACAAGGTGCCCCTTTGACAGACCCCCAACTGGAAGGCAGAGGTACAGGTTGCCTGTTGCTGTATTCCATTAGGTCAGCCTCCTGGAGCATGAACCAGGGTGAAGAAGGGTGAAGAGCACATTTAAAGACACACGGAAGATAACTGGTACACTTACCCTAAACCAGAGTAGTAGAGGAGAACACACATTCTCTACAGCCAGTTTGCTTCCCAGTGAAAGGAGAAAGGCTTGTGGTAAGCAGGCCCACTTTTTCCTGCTGACCTCCCACGCAGGGACAAGTGAATAGGGTAGAGGTCAAAGTGTTAGACCAACAAGTTCCTGTTACATGGAATGAAAAATAAGAATTCCTTCAAAACATCCCTCAAATATTCCATTGAGTTTAACCTTTAAACTTTCGGTCAACCAGAGAAGCATCTATCCCTCACCAGGTGAGGATATTAGCATCTGTATAAGTCAAGGTTCTCCAACAAGGTAGTCCTTAGATGTTGCTTCTGCCATTGGATATCCTCCAGGAACCACTTGTAGACAGTAAAAAATTTACTGTTGGAAAATACAAGACATTAACTAAATCAACCTCAAGCCAGTCTTGACTCGTTTAAAGATCTATTCACTATTCTCTCTCTTCAACCAAATTATGTCTAGCCATTTGTGTAATTTAGCCCACAGAGGTTTAAATATAGCACATAATGAAATTCAACCTCATCATTAATGTATTAAAATAATAAAATGCAAAAATTGAAATGCCTCAAATTTGAATCTTATATATCTATCAAATTCCCAGGGAAAATTAAAGCCCACAAATTAATTCTGTAATAAATTAAAGCTGTATTTTAAAGTACAAAGAGATTATGATCCCAAATCAAATCAATTTTCTGTTATAATTTAAAGTTCAAAAAAGTTACAGTTTAAATCATTCCTCCCCAATTTCTCCTTATGCTCAGTCACATCATAGAGGGTTCTCAGTGTTCTTTGAGAAACTTTAGTCTGAGCTGATTCTCAAGAACATGGATATAGTTACTTTAAGGTCTCAATGATTATATTAGTTTAATGGCAGACCTTAATGATGCCTGGATTGTAAATAACCCCATACATACAAGATTATGACAGCCCTTATGCCCAGCCACCATATTAAAAAGAAAAAAAATTTCTCCACCTTTTAGAGAAATTATATCAGGCCAAATTATGTGGCTAGAACCCAGTCCTATGTGTTGCCAAAGACCATATCAGAAGTTCAGTGGGTATGAGTGAAGCAGATCAACAGGGAAAATCCTGGGTTTAACTTCACCAGGATGCTGATGCCCTTTGTCTAAAATCCAACATTTGTGAACTTAAAGCCAAGCGGGAGAAATCTTTCATAAAGGAGTTAATTTTGGCACTCTACATTTAATATATTTGGAGAAGAAACTTAAACATACCGCTTCTTCTCTCAGGTCATGGAATCTGAGACATTACACAGCTTCCTACGAAGTGTACATACTTGCAAAGGTAGTGGCCCTAGTCAATGGGCTAAGTTGAGATGTTGTTCTTTCAGATAAAATAGATTAAGAACATCTTAATTTCCAACTTGCCTTTGGGTCCTCTGAATTGAATGTGGGCTTCATCTAATGGCACAGAGGTCACACTTTTCAGAAGTTCTATGCAGGTTGCAGTGGCTAAATCTATTGTCTCTTGTTATGGAACTGTCCGGTCCTGAAATACTTGCTTCCTAGGAAAGTTCTCTTACTCAGATGTAATAACTAGGTTAAAGCCAATTTAAGACCACATGTTGGCAAGGGAGGCAGTTCTCTTTGTTCTATAGAGCAAGCTACATGTATCCAAGGTTAGTGATCCCAGTTTACTCTAGGTTCCATGTGCAGAACTGAATTTAGGGCAGCCAATCTTGCACTGTCAATCCAGACCTGGCATAAGCAAATTAAACCATCTAATGCTCTCCATGGAATTCTCAGAGTTACGAAATCTGGAAATATAAAAGCAACAAATAATGTTCTCCCCCAAAGTATAAAGGGTTTGAATATGCAAATATTAGTTTCTCTATAGTTAATTGTTCTGCTTTGGTCAAGCCTATCCAGGAACAGGCCAAACTGCAACAGCCTGCATCCTGAGCCTTTGCTGGGTCTCAGGACATCACAGGGTGCTGACTGGAGCTCCCTTATGCTTACATCCAGCTAAGACTCCCACAGGGCCTGGCACACTTCCTGAGGCCCAGGAAGACGTCCACCTTTCCTGAGAGCTGAGTGGGTGTCAGTCTTCCCTGAGGCTGTGAGTTTGACCCTTTCACCGGCCTCTTGTCTAACTATGACTTTGTTGCCTGAAGCTCATTGCAGTTTGTGTACACGGTGGAGTGACTGTCTCCCTCCATCTAGAAGTCAGGTCTATTTCTCCTCCTCTCGAATCTAGGCTGGCCACTGACTGTTTCTTTGAAGTTTACAGGCCTCAGCGACTCTTCTGTGTGCCTACATTTTTCTTACATGATACAGTCAGAGATCAAAGAACTTCTTGGCCAGGAACATCAGTGTAAGGTCTCAGAAAAAGAATTCTAAGAGCAAAATGAACTCTTGATGCAGAGCCCCCTCAGCCCCCCTCCTCAGCATCCTTGGCGGGTCCAAGAATCCAGACACGAATCAATCGCCATACTGGTTCCTATCCTCCAGATGAATGAAGACATCCGAGATAACTAGAAATACAGTTACAATCTGTCTCTGATAATAACACCCTCCCCTACCAGTGCCTCACCCTGCCTGATACATGCAGCTGTGCATCAAAGGAGAAGAGTGCTTCAATACCTCATCAATCTTTCATACCCTAAGTCAACAAGCCCCCATCCAATCAAGGGACAACACACCACCTAGTGGGCTCCCTCCCCTCCCAGCGTCACTCTCCCTTTAAAACACAACTCCCAGAGCAAAGGGCCAGGGCCACTTTCCTTTCCTTCTTTCCTTTCCTTTCCTTTCCTTCAGGTTTCACTGGCTCCTACCTACCTGCTTTCTCCCTACTTTCCCTCTCTTCAATAAACCTGTTAAACTCTGACTTGCTGTCTCCTATGAATTCTTTAAGAACTCTGTGCCTAACAATCAGTAAATTCCTTCTGGTGGGCAAGAAATATATTTCACTATGATATCAATTACCCTATCCACTCTAATATACTGATCAATCTAGGATGTCATTTTTGGTAGAAAGATGAAATATCAAATTGTGCCACAAAATAGAAAAATCAGCAGCCCAAATTTTTTAAAAAGCATATTGAGTATTCAGAAAGATTTGACTGAAACACAAGAGAGAATCTTTTAAAAGCTATGTAATTTTAATTTCAGTGATAAGAAAAGATAACTCATCAGTGAAATGAGTAGGCAATAAAATAATTACTTAAAAAGGTAAATTAAAAAAATACTAGATAAAATAATTATTGTTAAATACTTCCATAGCTGAGGAGGTTTTTTAGACTGAAGGGATTATGATGCATTGATAAAATATTCAGTTTACAAGTAATATGCACTAGGTCTAAACAGGTGTGTGCATGATAAGAGAGTCAAATATATATATAAAGAAAAATTGACAGAACTTCAAAGACAAACTTAAATATCATTACCCTTAGTCATCAGGTAATTTCAAGTCCAAACCACAATGAGTTTCCACTTTATACTCATTAGAACAGCTATAATCAAAAAGATATTAACAAGTTTTGGTGAGGATATGAAGAAATTGAAAACCTCATACACTGCCAGTAGGAATGTAAAATGGCACAGCTGCTTTGAAAAACATCCTTATGTTCCTCTAAAGGTTAAACATGGAGTTATCATAGGACCTCAAAATTCTACTTCTAGGTAGTATATATTCAAAAGGAATGAAAGCATATGTCCAACAAAAATTCATACATCATCGTTCATGGCAGCATTATTCATAATAGTCAAAAGGTGGAAACTACTTGAATGTCCTTTGATAAATGTATAAAAAATGTATTTCCATACAATAAAATATTATTCAGCCATAAAAAAAGAGTGAAATACGGATACATGCTACAACCTGGATGAGCCTGGAAGACCCCATATTTAATGACTTGATTCATATGAAATGTCAGAATAGGCAAATCTATGGAGAAATCAATTGTATTAGTGGTTGCCTAGGGCTGAGGAAGGGGTGGGGTAGGGGCAGATGGGAAGTGACTGAAAATATGGAATGCTTCAGTCTCTGGTTTCCATATAGGATATAGAAAGCTGGAAAAGAGTGTTGACCCCACCCTTATAACAACAACAACAAAAGCCAGATAATCTTCCAAATCACAACATTTCTTCCACTCATTAGAAACCTTAAGACACTAGGAAACTAAGCTGAAAACTAAGAAAATATGGCTACCTCCCCGAATATGTGACGAGAACACTTGGGTCCCAGGACAGACACTGAACTCCAAGCAACCAGAAGAAATAATTCAACTAACTTTTAAATCAAATGGCTAAAGTCTAATGGTGGGCTGGCATACCGTGGAACTCTTATGGAGGAAATGTACATCTAATCAAAGAATTGTCTCTGTGGGTAATACTTAATTCCTCACAAGAAAGATAGGAGAAAGTAAAGATCTAAAGAAAGCAAAATGAGGGAAAAATGAAGATCAGAGAAAGCAAAATTCATAGCTTTCTTGATATCAAACATTCCTCCTTTTATAAATATTATGAGAACAAAAAGTCAAATATTTTTACAAATGCATAAAAAATTTCCTACAGAAAAAAAATGAGTTTTTTTAAAAAATTCAGATCTTTTCTGCTTTTTCATAAATCTATCCCCATCAAATCCAAAAAACATGCCTGCAAATGTCTCCATAGAGTTATACATTTTATCCTTAAATTTTATTGCAACTCTGTTTAATTTTCCACAAATGAAGTGGTCTCATTTAACTCTGGTCATGCATTTTATTCAAATCAATTATAATTTTATAATTATGTGCAATTTGATCCCAGCCAATTTTTAAACTTTCCAGATATCATTTACTATATTCTGAAGCTAGTTTACAATTATGAAACTATCTACTCTTCCCACCCCCCAGATAATTGTTGAACAGACTGTGAACTCACTGATTTCATTTAAATTGTTCTTTAGCATTCAAGTCTTTAATTTCACAATTATTTAATTTTTCATTTTTCCTTCTTTATAGTCTCAACTTTTAAATTCACAAATTGAACATTTTCTTTTGTTATCTTTTTCTCTCATTTTCACAAACCATTTTATTCAAAAATGATGAACTTCTTAATAACATTTTCCTAGGAATAACATATTAATGAAATGATTTTATAATTTAATCAGTGTTTACAAATGATTAGACATAATTTCAAATTCATAGCTCTTCAATATTTTATGAAATATTTTTATGTATCAATAAAATTTAAAACATTTTGTTTTCTAATATTTGAAACATTATTTTTCATACTGAGTAAATATTTGCTGGCAGAATAGTCATCAGGAGTAATAAAATATCACATCCTTTATAACAACATATTCTAACCAATAAGAATATGAATCCAAAGTACCTTTTAAACTCGTTGAGTTGCCTTGATTTGGGGTTACTTGCAAAATAAATTATTTTATAACATGCTCTATAAATTTTTGTCCACAAATGTCAAACTACTGATAAAATAACATCATTGGCTGTCTCTATATTGATTTCAGTAATCTAATGGTTGCTTATTGATGATGATGAAATATTTATCTCATAGTATGAAAATTTTATTTGAAAACTGGTAACACTAACTTGTGCTTTGAAATTGATCTTTAAAATCCTGGTTGTAAATAAAACAAACAAAAAAAATCCATTAAACATACTGGGTGGTTTGCAAAACAAATCCCTATACCCAAAATTGATTTTATGCTTATAGGCCAAATATCTGATTGATAAAGAGGGAATAAAAGCCACTGAGTACTTTCCTAGTGAATACACATTATTTTTTTAGAAAATTACTTAGAACTAAGTCCCATGAGCTGCTATTTACTACAAACCACAATATATGATGATAATTAGCTGAAAAAATATTTCCAAATAGCTACAGAGGAGTAATTCCAAATATTCATAAGTAGAAACACGCCATCAAAAATCAGATCAAACGCATAAGGTCCACACCACACCTCTAACAAATAGAGATTTAGCCCAAGAGTTAGCTAGGGTAGCTCAGCATCGTTGCGACAGCTTGGCCTCAGAAGACAAGCAAACCAAAGAAGCATTTGAAACCAACATTTTAAAACCTGCATCTTTTTATCAATCACTTAAAAAAAGAACATTTTCATACATTTCCCCCTTTTCTCTACATCACAAAAACCTTAGAACCAGTTATTATCAGCTTCCATGTGAGTCTGAGCTGCTGGCAACACGTGATCCATTCAATCATGCATGTACCAGGGTGGCGACGTGGTTTTCATTTGTTAGCCGAAATAAAATCTCACTGTGATGATTTGATAAAAATATTTCTATTACCCCTATACTCTGGAGAAAATTAGCTGCTTTAGTCAAAATTATGCTTTACATATATGCCCTAAAATTGCATATTTAGAGCTGTTTTTTAAAAATACATATTTAAAAAACTTTTCAAATCATATATTTTCACACAGTCAAGGTCTTATCATTTTCAAGGAGAAAGTGGCAAATTAAGTAAATTTCTGAAAGATGTTGATACAGATATTTTAAAAGGTCCTGTAAATTCAAATAATGAAAAGTGAAAATGATCAGAAAGCAGTATCAATTATGTCAACAGGAATACACAGAGGTATATAAGAATATGGAAAATGCTATCAGACATTCTACAAAATATTTTAAAAGTTTTAGCAAATAATTTATATTCGTGGGTAAATTATATGTCACAATAAAATAGTTCATTTACATCAAATGCATGAGACAAACCTAAAACTAGTACTATCTCTTTAAAAAAAACAGAACAATTTGAAAACTCTTGTCAAAATCTTCTCTTTTCTGTAATAATATGATTTTTCTGGATGGTAATGATTTCCCATTTCTCTGTAAGTATATTAAAAACTGTTGGATACTGTTTAGAATTACGCAGTATGTGACTTTCTTCAAACTTCCCAGAGCCCTTGATTCCCACTCTGGGAGATCACCTTAAAGACTTTGTGTAAATAAGTACATGGTAAGAATCTGAAGTGTAGTCTTGTTCAAGGTTATGAGGAACTTAAAAATACTCAAAATACATATAAAGATTGCTTTTCATTCTCTAGTGTCTTCTGTAAAGATTTCAAAGAATATTTCAAAAGTTTCTATTGAAAACAAAGAAAACCACTATATTCTTCAAATCAACTCTCTAGAAAATATAAATTGCTACTTTTTTCAAATGGAAAAAGGAAACTAAAAAAGAAATATCCTGGAAATAGCATGTGAAATTTATTGACAGTCTGAGTAGCTTATGTCAGCCATCTTTGTATAGTGCCTGATTTTGCATTTAAGAACGTAAAGAATACATTAACTTCCAGGAGTTATATATAGATACCAAAAAACAAAAAAAAACTATGATCCACAGACAGACTTCTAAATTTTCATTTTCTTTTATAGGATTACTAAATAGTTGTAGAAGGGAGGTTTATCTTTTTTTTAATTAAATTAAGACCAAATTAATTCATTTTCTTTGTGTTCTCTGCACCCTGAACTGGAGTCTAATGATCTGTGAACAGTTTATTTGCAAGTAGTGAAATAGTATCGTGCATGGTATAGTAATATGGAGGACAAGATGGAAAACCCAGAGTCACAGTTGAGAATTTAGTACTATGAAATATATACGGAAGCATTTGCCATTACCATGGTAATTCAAATATCTGAGAAATTAAGAATAATGTTAAGGGTAAAATGTTCATCAGGCAAGATTAGTCCTAGCTTTGTTTACAGAATGCGAACATGCTTAGATTAAAAACCGTAAATTCTAGTCAACATTCTGAATACTCATTTCTACACACTCACACACACACAACAAGCACATGTTTTACATGTTTCACATGTTACATGTATGTGCGGTGATGTCATCAACATGGCAATGCTAAGACACACCCTGAAAAAACCTCCCTAGATAGTCAGTGAAGAAAAGGACAAGTCTCACTTGCTTAGAATTCTGGAGGAAGGTAGAGAGTGAAGAAAGTCTCCACAAATACTGAATGGAAGAAGGAGAAAAGATCAGGTATGAAACTTCTCTCCCAGACTGGCTAGTCCTCAGGACCCCCTGACTTGGTCCCACACAGCTTGGGAAGTACTCAGAGGCAGTGGCCTGGATCCCTCCCACTTCCCACTGGGGATGCAGACTATAAAATCTCTCCCAGTAGGGAATTAGATCCCAATAATGCAAGTCCATGGAGTGCTACGGCAGAACACACACTCCTCAGCAGTACTAAAATCAAAAGGACACCCAAGAGTAGCTTCCAAAATGGAAGTTTAGGGGGAAGAGGCAGAACCTACTTCTCTCCCAAAAGCATTGAGTAGCCAGGCAGAAGCTGATCAAATCAACTGTTTGTGGACCTGGGGACAAGGGGAGAACAATACAATGCCTAGGGAAGTTCAGGACAAAGAGACTGAAAAACCATGGTCAGAGACTATAAGTAATTTCCTTGGTGGCTCCTGGAGCTCACCCTGGAGAGAAGCAGCAGCAGGCACGAAAGCCTGCTTCTTTCATGGAGGACAGCTGCAGACTGGGACAGCAGGAGAAGTCCTCTGCACCAAGTACGAAGGGGGACGCAGGCTAACACTGAGCCAGATACTGCCAGTGAAGTGAGAACACACGATAGCTAAAGATATAAAGGGTATTAAGAAGACTCAAGGTGAGCATATAGGAGAATTAGAAGGAATATATAGAAAAATAACAGATCTTATGGAAAATAAAGACACTATAGATGAAATAAAAAATACACTAGAGACACATTGATAGATATGAAGAGATAGGAAAAGGGTCAGTGAGCTAGGAAACAGAGCACCTGAATTAGAACTGCAAAAGAACAAATACAGAAAAACATGGAAAATTTTGAGCAGGGTATCAGAGAAGTTCTTAACAATACTAAGCATACAAACATACACATCATGGGAGTCTCAGAATAGGAAGAGAAGGGGAAAGGGCCAGAAAGAATATTTGAGGAAATAATGTTGAAAAATTGGGAAATTTTAACAGCTGGGGCTGTTAAAAATACATAAATATGCAAATCCAGGAAGCTCAACATACTCCAAACAGAATAAATCCAAACAGACCAACTTTCCAAGACATATAGTAAAAGGACTGTCAAATGCCAAAGAGAAAGAGAAAAATTCACGAGAGAAAAGTGTTTCACCACATACAAGGAAAGTCAAATAAGGCAAAGTGTGAATTCCTCATGAAAAATCATGGAGGCAAGAAAACAGTGGTATGATATATTTAAGATACTGAAAGAGAAAAATTGCTAACCAGGAATTTTCATCTAGCAAGGTGCTCTTCAGAAATGAGGGGGAGCTTCTGTTTATTCACAAATAAACAGAAGCTGAGAGAGTTCATTAACAAGGGACCTCCTCTACAAGAAATATTAAAGGGAGTTCTGCAGGTTGATAAAAAAAGACAGGAGAGGGAGGCTTGGAGGAGAGTGTAGAAAAGAGGTTATCATTAAAGGTAACTAAAAGCATAAAAAGAGGTAAAAATAGATCTGACAAATAAAATACAAAGGATAAAATTACTGAAGCAAGTACTGCTTCACTGACTGTTAATGGATTAACTCCCCAATCAAAAGAAACAGATTGGCAGAACGGATAAGTAATATGATCCATATATGCTATTTTTAAGAGACTCATTTTAGACCAACAAAAAAGCTGGGGTAGCTATACTAATATCTGACAAAGTAGACTTTAAATGCAAAAATGTATGAGACATAGGAGGACACCATATAATGATAAATGGAGCAATTCACTAAGTAGAAATAACTATCATAAATACCTATACACCTAATCAAGATGCCACAAAGTACATAAGGCAAACACTGGCAAATCTTAAGGGATAAACATCTCTACAATAATAGTGGTAGACTTCAACACACGACTCTCTTCAATAGATAGAACATCTAAAAAGAGTGTAAATAAGGAAATAGAACATTAATAGTATGATAAATGAACTAGGCCTTTGAGACAAATAGAGAACACTGCAACCCAAAACAGAGAGTATATATTCTTCACAAGTGCTCATGGAACAGTCTCCAAGATAAACCAGATGCCAGGACACACACAAAAAAAAGGTCTTAAAAATTTTTTAAAGATTGAAATCATGCAAAGCTCACCTTCTCTGATCATAATGGAATGAAGCTGGAAATCAATAACAGACAGAGAACTAGAAAATTCACACACAATACAGAGGTTAAACAACATAGTCCTAAACAAACAGTGGGTCAAAGAAGGAATTGCAGGAGAAATTAGTAAATATCTCAAGATGAATAAAAGTATGAGCACAACATATCAAAACAAATGCAATGCAATGAAGGCAGTGCTAAAAGGGAAATTTCTATCCCTAAAAGTCTATAAATTAAAAAGGAAGAAAGAGTGAAAATCAGTGACATAACTGAACACCTGGAAAAACTAGAGAAACTAATCCCAAAAACTAATCCCAAATCAAGTAGAAGCAAAGAAATAACAAGGATTAGAAATAAATGAAATTGAGAGCAGTAAAAAAATAGAATCAATAAAACCAAGAGTTAGTGGTTTGAGAAGATCAATAAAATTAACAAACCCTTAACTAGATTGAAAGACAAAAGAGAGAAGACACAAATATAGAAAATCAGAAATGAGAGGGGGTCATTACCACAAACTCAGTAGTGTTAAAGACCAGGAATAGATGGCTTCACAGCTGAATTATACCATCATTCCAAGAAGAATTTATAACAATCATGCTCAAACTCTTCCAAAATATTGAAAAGGAAACACTACATAATTCACTCTATAAAGCCAACAGTGCCTAATGTCAACAACTGATAAAGACACTACAAGAAAACTACACTTCAAACTTTCTAATGAATACAGATGCACCCTCAGCAAAATACTTGCAAATCAAATCCAACAACACATTAAAAGAATTGTTGGGATTTTATTCCAGGTATGCAAGAGTGGCTCATCACAAGAAAATCAATTACTATGATACACTACATTAACAAATTGAAAAGGAAAACCCGTATGATCATCTTGATTGACACAAAAAAGACATTTGACAAAATCCAGTATTCTTTCTTAATAAAAACATTTCAAAAGTAGGAATCAAAGAAAACTTCCTCAACTTGATAAAGGGCATGTATAAAAACCCACAGTTAACATCATACTCAGTGGTGAGGGACTCAAAGTTTTCCCTTAAAGATTGGGTACAAGACAAAGTTGCCCACTGTCACCACTGTTATTCAAATTGGGCTAGAGTTTCTAGCTGGAATACTTAGACGAGAAAAAGAAATAAAAGGCATCCAAATCAGAAAGGAAGAAGTGAAACTTCCACGATTTGCAGATAACACTATCCTGTATTTAGAAAGCCCCCCCAAAAAAATCTTTGACAAAGCTACTCCAAGTAAAAAATGAACTCAGTAAAATGTTACAATACAAGATCCACACGCAAAAATCAGTAGTGTATCTATCCATACATTAGTAATGAGTTAGCCCAAGAGGAAATAAAGAAAAAAAATTCCATTTACAATAGCAACTGAAACAATCAAACATCTAGGATTAAACTTAACCAAGGATGTAAAGGTCCTATATTTAGAAAATGAGAAAATACTGCTAAAAGAAATCAAAGAAAACCTAAATAAAAGGAAGGACATTCTGTGTTCATGGATTGGAAGGCTAAATGTTGTTATGATGTTAATTCTACCCAGATTGATCTACAGATTCAATGCAATACCAATCAAAATCCCCGCAGCCTACTTTGCAGAAATGGAAAAGACCATTATCAAATTTATTTGGAAGGGTAAGGGGACTGGATTTTTTCAAAACCATGAAAAAAAAAAAAAAAGAATGAAGTAAGAGGACTCATGCTTCCCAAATCTAAACTACTTTTTGAATTATGGAAACCTGTTTGCCCCACTTTCTATTCTGTATAATTTGTCAACTATGCCTTTGCACTCAATTATTAAGAGCTGCTGTAGTAATAAAATACCAGATCACAAGTGAGGTGAGGATTTTATCTGAAGTCTTTCTGTAGAATGCAAAAGAAGGGTGGAGAAAATGCCTATAGCCATTAATTATTTATAGGGTTTGGCATTAGTGTTACTCTCCTCCTATAGACAAAATACATACCTATAACCTGCTAAATAAATTACTGGATACATTTTAGATGTTTGTCAATATCAATGTCATTATTTTAAATAAGCATTTGCAATCCGATTGCTTGCATCCACACCTCAAATTAAATGATGATAGATTCTACCTAAATGCCCACCTACCTATATTTTATTTAACATGCTCAATTTACTTGGCAAGACTAAGATTCAAAGGCTGTTGTTTTGGTTATTTCTCCATAAGAGCACACATTACCTTATTTCAGCTGCTCAGGAAATATGCCTACTGATTTATATTTTAAACTTAGGAGAATCAATTTTTTAGCACTAAAACGCATGTATTTGGTTATATGCTAAACTAGATGTAGAAAGAAAACTATACATAAAAGAAGATTAAATATGAACAGCAGTTCTGACCATGTTAGAGAACAAAAATAAGGGGCATAAATGGTCTAACTCCAGGATTTCACAGGCGTAATGGAAAATCTGATCCTGAAATTTCCCTGGGGGCATCTGTGGATCCACAGTGCCCCCTAGTCCTGGATTTTAAATATTCACTGCATGGGTAAATAGGAGACAAGATCCAGGGACTGAGAATGGTGAGAGACTAGATTAGAGACACCTACATAAAGCTGAGACCATGGAAGAATGACACAGTAGGAAGGCTTAAGTGCTGAAGACACATACTTTCCTAACTTAACCTAGGCTATAAGAAGAAAAGAGGGAAGAAAAATGTAACACAGCAAAAGAAACTACCCAAGATGAATCACAAAGAAAAAAGACAACAAATAAACAAAACTTCAGTTACCTGGGATATCAAGATTTCTAGCATATACACGTTTATAATCCTAGAAGGAAAAGGGACAAGAAAGGGAATAGAAAAACGTCTTTGAAGAAATAATGGGGCTTCTGACTTTGATTTAGTCTGTAAACAACTCAAAAGAACATTGTTTCTACTCTAAGAATCTATAAAAACACACTGTTTCTTCAACCCATCAAAAAGTGAAGTTGTTTGGCAGCCAACTCTCCAAAAAAATTCAAGGGAAGTCAGGTGCCTCCAAGAAGAGCTGAGACATGAGAACCGAGCTGCCTGGGACAAAGCACAGGAGACACAGGGGCCACCTTATGAATGAGTAGCTAGAATTTTTAGCAAGGCGCTAAGAGCCAAGTGTGGACCAGAATGAGAGTATAGAACTCCTGGGGTTCCCCAGACACAGGGGAGTTGACATCCACTCACAGGACACTTTGTGCAGAGCTTCACCTGGTGATTATGAGAAAGGCCTGGGAGAGCATCCATGAAAGCAGGTAATTCAGGCAACCCTGCCCAATCCCTTCTCCCCCGCAGAACACAGCCTTAGGCTGCTGGCAGGATGGCAGTCGAGTCTGGGATCTCCAGGACAAGGTGAAAAACCATTGTAACTTGGGGAAGAGAATGGAGAAAAAATATTCTATCCCTGCGGTAAGGGTAGAAAGCTGTCCTGGACTGATATCACTGAGGGCTGGGGTTGAGAGAAATCTGGGTCAGCAGACCAGCACTATCAAGAAAATATGGCAAAATACAATTAAAATGTTAAAGGAAGTTCCTCAGGCAAAAGGAAAACGGTACCTAGTGAAAGCGTGGATCTACGCTATGAGTCAGGAAGCTTTTTCTGTAAAGGTTCAGATACTAAATATCTTGGGCTTTGCAGGCCCCATGGACTCTATTGCAAGGATTCAACTTTGCCATTGCAGCATGAAAGAATCCCACAGACAATGTGTGAGGGGATGTGTGTGCCGGCATTACAGAAAAGTTTCATGTACGAAAAATTTTGGTGTCGTTTGCCCGCCTCTAATCTACATACAGGAAAGAAGCTGTCAGGAATGGTAAATTCAATAGCAAATACAAAAGGCTTTCTTTTCTTCACTTAAAGTTTTTTTTAATCAAAAATTTTAAGCACTGCTTCTCTAGAGGGACTACTAATAAGGGGAAACACAGATACAAAACTAGTAAGTTCAATTGTGGACATAAAATAGATCCTTTAAAAAAGTCAATTAATCCCATACCCATCCCCATTACTCAAAAAGAAAAGGAAACGTAAAAACAGATGAAATAAATAGAAACCAAATAGTAGGAAAGTGGATAAGAACCCAACTATATAAGAAATCATATAAAAGTTTAAAAGTTTAATTGCATAAAATGTAAGTGGTCTAAACTCACCACTAAAAGGCAGAGAATCTCAGATCGGTTTTAAAAAGCAAGCTCCAGCTACATACAAGAGGTCACTCTAGATATAAAAACATAGATGGGGGTGGGCCACGGTGGCTCAGCAGGCAGAGTTCTCGCCTGCCATGCCAGAGACCTGGGTTCAATTCCCAGTACGTGCTCATGCCAAAAAAAAAAAAAAGCATAGATTATAAGGAAATGAATGAAATCATATATAGTGTGTAAACACATAAGGGAAAGCAGGAGTAGTTATTTTACTATCTGTTCTAGTTTGCTAGCTGCCGGAATGCAACACACCAGAGACGGACTGGCTTTTAATAAAAGGGGATTTATTTTGTTGGTTCTTCAGAGGAAAGGCAGCTAACTTTCCACTGAGGTTCTTTCTTACGTGGAAGGCACAGGATGGTCTCTGCTGGTCTTCTTTCCAGGCCCCTGGGTTCCAACAACTTTCCCCGGGGTGACTTCTTTCTGCATCTCCAAAGGCCTGGGCTGAGCTGTGAGTGCTGAGATGAGGAACGCCAAGCTGCTTGGCTGTGCTACATTGCATTCTCTCATTTAAGCACCAGCCAATTAAGTCAAACGTCATTCATTGCAGCAGACACGCCTCCTAGCCGACTGCAGATGTAATCAGCAACAGATGAGGTTCACGTACCATTGGCTTATGTCCACAGCAACAAGACTAGGTATGCTCACCTGGCCAAGTTGACAATTGAATCTAACTAACACACTATCAGACAAAGCAGACAACAACAAGGAGTATTGTCAGAGGTAAAGAAAGATTTCACAGTTTCTGGCAAAATGTCTGAACATTCCTATGATTAGTCATCCATAATGGCTGCTTATAGTATCTCAATATTTTTGTAACTGGTTTTCAAAACTTTTATTAAGATACGCTAGGTGCATTTTCTTTGTGAGATTATACAGTAATTTTTTACTTCTTGTCTTAATTCATTAAGAAGACAAAACAATCCTAAAAATATATGCACCTAAAAAGAGATCATCAAACTATACAAAGCAAAAGCCAACAGAACCCAAAGGAATTTCAGATATATCCACAATCACATTTTGAAAATTTAAAAAAATAAAATAGGTAATAGATTTCAATAATCTAATAAGGATATAGAAGACAAGAAAATAGCAGGGATGTAGAATAATAATAATACCATCAAACAAATTTACCAAATTGACTTTATATAACACTTCACCCAACATCTGAAGAATATACATTCTTTTTTTAAGTGTAAAATTTAGTGGGTTTTAGTACATTCACACAGTTGTGCAACTATGACAACTATCTAATTCCAGAGCATTTCGTCACACTAAATAGGAATCACATACCCAATTAGCAGTCACTTCCCATCACTCCCTCTCCCCAGCCCCTAGCACTAACTTGTGGGTCTATGGATTCACCTGTTCTGTATATTTCATATCAATCATACAATATGTGGCCTTTTGTGTCTGACCTCTTTCACTTAGCATAATGTTTTCAAGTCTCATCCATGTGTACCATAAATCAGTACTTCATTTCTTCTTGTGGTTGGATAATGTTTCATTGGGCCACATTTCGATGATCCATTCATCCATTGAGGTTTTCTCCAATATATTTTATTTAATTAGTGATTTAATTTCACCATGATATCAGGGAACCAAGAGAAATACCAAGAAAAAAGAATTAAAATGAGGAGGGAGAAATGATCATATTTTAGTCAGTCTGCTTGATTTTTACTCACTTTAAAAATTAAAGCCCTTCAAAACTCCATGGAACTACACAAGGCAAACAGTGAATCCTAAAGTTAAACCACAGACCATAGCTAATATTCCGATGATAAAAATCTGCTCACATCAATTATAATAAATGTTCCACACAACACAAGGTAGTAAAAATAGGGTTTTATATGGAATCCATATTTCATGCATGATTGTTCTGAAACCCCACCTGTTCTAATACATAAATAAATCCCTCCAAAAAAGTCCTGGATTTACTATTCTATTTCATATTACCCATCAAATGCTAATTCTAAATACCATATATCATATTCAAAATGTACATAAATTTCATTTCTTTTTATTCTTAATTTCTCAAGACTTTCCTTGAGGGCACAATGAAACTGAAGGGGAAACATTTTTTAAGGTTCTGAGAAAAATTTCACATATAAAAAATTGAATTAAGGAAAGATCACATTTGCTCCACTTCCAAGCAAGTATAACTAAAATTAATTTATGCTGGAAATATCTTTGTTATTTTATATGAATTTGTTAAAAATTAATGATAACTATTACAGAATTATCCAGGCAAAGGCTTTCTTCCCAGGAATGTCATTTCCCCTGAATTTCTCATAAATCCAGGTTAATCCTTTGGACCTTGCCAGCAATGCTTGATCTACATTTTCCTAAATGTTACATCAAGGATGCTTTGAAGAAATCGTCTCTAGGGTCTAATTACGGACTATCAAACATAGTATCTTTCAGACCTAAATCAAACATCTCTGGAGGCTGAGCAATAACAAAGTCCATCTTAAATATGCTCAGAGATTAAAAACTGCAATATCAGAAACTGGAATTTGCTTCTTTGCTCATAAGTTCTATTCCTGTTATTAACTTGTACTTTGCTAATCGGAAATTTATAAGCATTTAAACAGAAATAAGCTCTATTTTGCATTACCTAAGCAAATCTTACCTTCGTTTTTGAAAAAGTATAAACAAAATTGTAAGGGAAATCATTTAAGGTGCTTAAATGAAGAGGCAGTGTTCGAGAATCTACAAACCACCTGCAAACATTCGTTAAAGCACAATTTCCAGCTAAAATAGACCTTTTGTTGTTGTTTTTAAAGCTAATCTCTGAAGAAACTCCTCTGAATGATACTTTTTCCTGCCAATAAGTATTTACTGAGCACCTACTATGCCCCAGGCATTCTTTCTCAGTGCCTGGAACACATCAGTGAATGTAACAGGCAAAAATATCTGTTTTACATGAACAGACACTCTTCTCTCATCGAATTTACATGTCATGATAACAAATAGTAAAAATAATGAATAAGTAAATTATTTAATATTTTAGAAGGTGATTAATTCTATGAGAAAAAGAAAAGGTAGAGCTGATTAAAGGGCCCCAGGAATGCTAGGTGGGGGTGGGAGAACAGTGAAGGCTATAGTTATAAATAGCACACCATGATAGGCCAAATTGGGGAGGTGACATTGGAAAAAAAATTCAAAGTAGAAAATGAAGTGAGCCATGCAAATATTTGGAAAAAAAGAAACATTCCAGGCAGAAAGGAGGGAAGAGCCAGCTCAAATGTCCTAAGGCAGATGAGTATGTGTATGTTTTGAGATCTCCCTAGTTTTGTTAATATCTTTTGTTTTCTCCCAGTACTGCAGGGAGAATCGACTCTTTGGACTTACCCTCTTTCATATAAGGAGTTGCTTGGCCCTTCTGTTCCCTGTTCATTATGATCTTCTTGGCAGTAACTTTTCTCAGGACCTTTAGTCATATATAGATGGTCACTAGTGCTTCCTAATCAATCTCCCTAATTTGAGTTTCTCCTCACTCTAATCATGGATTTCCCTTATTCTTTCAGTTTCTATTACCTACTGGATAAAGTTCAGATTTCTTAGCATTTAAGCATTCCTTTGGTCTTCTCTCGCATCTAGCTTTTTATCTTTATGTTCCCACTTCTTCTCTCCAGCCAAAGCAAGACCACTGACTTTTCCATAACATTTCTGGCATTTGCCTACCTTTGACTTTTTCTGATGCTCTTCTATATCCTGAAATGTCCAGCCCAGCTCCATTTCTAATGTCAAAACCTGAACCATTCTTAAAGGACCCACTCACCTACCATCTCACTTCTTAAATGTTTTCTGATGTCCCTAACGGATGCAGTAGTTCCCTCTTCTGAGCTTTCAGAGCCCTTTATACCACTCATCCCCAAAGCGTCATGTTCTGCTCTGTGTTATAGCTTTCTGAATGGTGATAATCTTCCAGTGGGCTGAGCTCTCACACGCTTAGACATAATTTCTCACATATTTTTATAACTTCCACAATACTCACAAGAGATATACAGTCAATATGGTGGGGTGAGTGTGTAACTGGATCTTCCAGAAAAAATAAACAGATGCTAACCAGTTTATCAAATCTACATAGATTGCTTTGATCAAGTTTCAGAAATTTGGGTTATAAAAGGAACCATAGAGACAGGTAGGAATGACTATAAGCTTCTCTCCAGAAAGTTTGGTTTGCAGTGATGGAAATAAAAACTGACTCTGGCACTAGTAACTTATTCGCATGCTAAAATTATAATAACACTAATAAAATAGTGATTATAATTACAGATCTTAACTGAATGATCATTATGTACTGGTACTGTGATTAGAGCTTTATTTGATTCACTTTATATATCCCTTACTTTATATATTCCTTACGTGAAGTGGATGTTATTATTATTCTCTCCATTTTCAGTTGAAAACATTGAGTATATGTTTGGTTAAGTAATTTGCTGAAAATTACAGTTCCACAATACTACAAATACCCATTATGAGGAAATGTATATATCTCAAAAATATCTTTTTTCTTCACGTATGGATTTATCTATAAATTTTTATCCATTCAATACTTTATGTTTCTAGTCTATGAATACTTCCAGCCTCTACCCAACAGTCTTATTATAATTAATTGAATAAAATTGGATGGTTTGGTTTTTAGAATCAAGGTTTTAAAATACAAACCCGGATTAATAAATCTAGATCAATAAATATAGAATTAATCTAGATTAATAAAGTAATCTAGAGTAATAAATCAAGATTAATAAAGCTAGAAAGACTGTGCTGGTTTGAAAGGATTTATGTACCTTAGAAAAGCCATGATTAAATCCTAAGCAATTAAGAGCAACCGTTTCTCTTAATCCCTATTCAGTACTATAGGTTGGAAACTTGACTGGGTTATCTCCATGGAGATGTGACTCAATCAATGTGGGTATTAAACTTGTTTAGATAGAGACATGTCTCCACCCATTCTATGTGGGTCTTGATTAGTTTACTGGAATTCTATAAAAGAGGAAACATTTTGGAGAAGGTCGGAGATTCTGAGAGAGCAGATAACGACATAGCCATGAGAAGCAAAGAGTCCACCAACCAGTGACCCTTGGAGCTGAAGAAGGAAAATGCCTCCCGGGGAGCTCCATGGAACAGGAACCTAGAGCAGATGACACCGTTTTCACCACGTGCCTTTCCACTTGAGAGAAAAGCCCTGAACTTCAGCGGCCTTCTTGAACCAAGACATCCTTCCCTGGATGCCTGAGATTGGACATTTTTATAGACTTGCTTTAACTGGGACATTTTCCCAGCTTTAGAACTATAAACTTGTAACTTAGTAAATTCCCCTTTTTAAAAGCCATTCTGTTTCTGGTATATTGCATTCCAGGAGCTACAAACTAGAACAAGGACTTTCTTCATAAAAAATGAATTTTTCAGCTGAAACTTGGAGCAAAAGTCTTAAGTGGCCATCCAGTGAAGCACTTGCAATGAGGTCAAAATTGCAAGCATAGATTGATATTTCCCTAATCCTCTAGAATGGTCTAGAGGTAGAAGAAAATTCCCTATAAAAATGGCATGGAAATAGATTGTAGTAACAAACGAGAGCGTCTGCCCCATGAATAGTATTTGACTTCCCAATCCAAGAGATAGACACTACAACCTACAAAGAAATGATTGGGATCCCTAGTACATTGGAGGGCCTTACATGATAAGAAAAAATCCTTTGGATTGGACAATTTTGTGGAGGTCTAAGCCCCTTAGATTTAGAACTGACAGAGACTATGGAGCCCGTTTTTATCTTTTTTAGACTGCAAAAAGTAAATGAAATAAACTTCTCTAATAGATTATGTACAATAGCCTATGAAAAAAATGATATAATGAATGTAACAAAGACTGAATAAAAGGGAAATATAAGTATGAAAAAGAACAAAACTGTATGCAGAAAAAGAGAGATTTATAACTGGGTGATGTTAGGGGAATTATTTTAATAACTGCAGTTTCAAGAAGGATACCATTTTTATGAAAAGATATAAAGCAGAAATAAAAGATAGTATTAACTCTACATAACAAGACAACTTGGTGACTGATGGAATTATGATTTCAAAATATGAAGCAAAGTAAATATTGTCTTATTAATCATTCAGATGATAAATTTAAAGCATTTTATTTCCTTGTGATTCCAAGTCATTGAATATACAGTTGTAAGACTCAATTAGTTAGAAACTCCTCAGTCAGGGACCAAGTATTAAGTGAAGGATTTTGGTATCTACTGAAACATCATATCTGATGCTTTAAACTCCGTAGGAAGATGCTGTTGAACAGATTATTTTGCTTTAGGTTGTAGCTGCAGGCACTGCCTGCCTATGTATAGTTTGAGACAATACTTGAACTTGGATTCACATAGAAAATTTTGAATTTGGCACTCAGGCTCTTAACTGGAATTTCTTGATGAATGTGTAAAATAGGCTTTCAACCTCAGGAACTATCATCATATTGATTGGCATGCTTTATATACCAGGCCCAATTAACATCGATAAAAAATGCAGGGCTTCAGCTCTGTAGGTCCCTTAGGAAACAGTGCATGTCAGAGAGCTCAAAAGTCTCTACGTAAATGTTTGCTAAATAGTGTTGCACATTTTACAAAGTAACAGAATTCGCAGAAAATCTCTAGCACGGAGGTGGAATAATATTGCCTTCCCTCTGCGGCCCATATCCATTTGTAATGGAGAAATGTGTATTGATCTGTCATGCAGTGAAATCTCCCTGCCTGGCCACTATTGATTTCATTTACTCAGTCGACAAGGTTCACGGCCTTAGTTTTAAATGAGTGGAAGTGTATGGATTGTCAAAGATAATTCTTTATCAAGGGAGCCGCGAAGTCGCTAGATGAAATGCATTTGCCAGTAGCCTGTCACAGTCTATCAAGTTTGACAAATATGAAAATGTATCAACTGGACAAGCCTTGGTGCTCTTCTAATGCTCCAACCAAGTTCAGTCCACCTATTCTGACCCTTTTATGCAAACATGTTCCTTCACTTACTTATTTCACTTACTAAGTGTAAAAAGTGGGGTTGTAATGAATCAACTGGACAAGCTTTGGTGCTCTTCTAATGCTCCAACCAAGTTCAGTCCACCTACTCTGACCCTTTTATGCAAACATGTTCCTTCACTTACTTATTTCACTTACTAAGTGTAAAAAGTGGGGTTGTAATGATAGCCATTAACTTACCATTTGGCCCAGGAAATCCATGTCTTCTGTGCTCCAGTTTCCCCTGTGCACGACGCATAATGGTAGCAGCTGCTCTTCTCAACTTACCATCATTCTCCTCCTCCTTTTCCAACTAGGGAAATTCTGAGGATAAGTGAGGAAATGGATTCTATGCTCAACCAGAGAGTCATTCCAACAGTCCCTTTCAAGAACAAAGTGATGTGAGCCTTATTATGCTACTCATAATAAATCTCTTGTAGTTTATTCAATATCTGTTAATATTTAATAGCAAAAATGGGGAGCTGCACCTACTTTCAAGTGGGCATAGTTTTATTTTTTGGATTACTAGACAGAGGATCACATTCTGAGGCTGGTTAGTTACTTGCTGTGGTCTACCTTTCCAAGAGAACATCAGGATATCATTTTCAAACATGTGTGAAAGCAAATCCAGTCCAAATCTGTCCCGTCTTAATTAATAATGTCTATGTTACTTCGAGTGTCACCCTCCAGCCACCTCTGCGCAAACCCACCCTAGCTTCCACATTTTATCATTTCCCCCACTGAAATCTCTCTTAAGTCTGTGTGCTCCTAATATTCTCTCTTATATCTCCTTTAGGTTCTTATTATTCCTTTCCTAAATTGTTACAATACTTAAAGGACTGAAGGAACAACTCCTTCTATCAGTATTGCCAGAATTATCTTTCAAAACATTGAACCGATGATGTGACTCTCTACAAACCTCTGAAGACTTCTCATCACTTAAAAGGAAGTCTAAAAACATCAGAATGTCAAGCAAAGCCCAAAGTTCTCTCCAGAAAAGTCCTAGAAAGTATTGAAAGGCAGTAATTTACTTGGAAGGTGGGTCCAGAAAGCACCGGTAGGAAAGTGTGAAACTGAGAAAAGCAAGAAAAAGAATTTAATGAGGGTGTGTTAGCAAATGGTTACTAACCATTGAGTTCAACCCACTCAATATCCCAGGGAGCTCTGCTCAACCTTGTAGAGCATACCTGAGAGTTATCCCCAACAAAGGATGAGGAAGCTGAGATTTTTGTCCTTTAATCCCTATATGTCATACCTTTGGCAGCTCCAGAATGCATTTACTTCTTCACACCTCCTATTGCAGACTGAGCACACTGCTATAGCCAAAGAAAGTCCGCAGGGAGAGAGTAACTGCTGGCAATAAGGTCAACCAGCATCAGTGATAAGATGCTGAAGGGACCTAGATAGGACACCAAGAGTGTCTGCTACACTCACAAATTTGCAAATTTGGCACATTCCTTTCCACTTCTGGTATGCTTTTCTATTTCTCTGTTCATTTTCAATACTGTGCTGTCTAGCTTTGTGACTTTTATTCCACTTTTTCCTCTGGTGAAAAGCCCACATCCCTTGAGGCTTTTCTACATGTTCCAGGCTGATTGACCTTTCCTCTTCTAGGCTGCATATGATTTTGTGCAGACCTGCAGCACAGCACCAGCTACATTAGTATACATAGGTTTTTACATCCATCCCCTTCCCTGCTTATTGTTAATTACTCAAATTTGGTGACTCCACTTTATCATTGCATCCTCAAGCATCTGATACCTAGTAAGTCCTTTGTAGACACCTTACGTGAAAGGCATATAAAATGATTCCCCATTGTCTGATTTGCTTAGAGAGTACAGTGTTTCTTTGGAATTTACCTTTTTACAGAGAATGGTAAGTACCATATTTAAACATCTTCATTGATATGCAGATAAACTCTACTCACTCTGGCAGACCCAGGTTTCCCTTAAAACTGCAACTGTAACTTTGCGATACAGTTTTCGTTTTTGATGTTTTGTGACTCTATTCCACAATTCTCATGGTACGTTTTCTTATTCTTTTATATTCTCTCTTAGTATTTGCTAAAACTGCTTTATAGTCCCTAGTATCATAGACCAATCATGTGGAAAAGTTACCAACACTATAAAATGTGTGTATGATCAAGAAATGTGTGTAATGTCAAATATCTTGGGCATATAAAACAGATCCACTGATCTTAATTTTCAGAATGATAATGCAATAAATGTAAAATCCAGAATATAGGGAAATGGTACATTTAAATAAAAACAGAAACATGCAAAGGCCTTTCTGATCTAAAACCTCAGTCTAAACATTTCAGTACAAATTATAGTTCAAGCTTTTTCTGTAAAATACAATATGTAAATATTTTAGGCTTTACAGGCCAGATCGTCTCTCTTGAAATACTCAGTTCCACTCTTGCAGCACAAAAGTAGTCATAGACAATATGTAAATTTTCCATGTTCCAATAAAGCCTTATTTGCAAAATCAGGGGAAAGACAATTTTCCCCATGGGCCAAAGTTAATTGATCGCTGCTCAATAGGATTAAGGTAATCTACTATATTCCTCTCCGCAATTTTTCATCTACAATATCTGGCAATATTTTTACCTAAAACTGGAATTCCTAGTTAGTAAATGGTACACACTTTTAACATGATAAAAAAAAATTAGTCTTTTAAGCTTTTTCTGGGTAGCTTCCACATTTGGAGCAAAGGATAGTACTTTTCCTAACTTCTTTGTGGCACCTCATCCTGGAAATTGAAATTACTTAGCACATTTCTTCCCTTTCACTTGGACCAACTGAGTTGGGGAAAAAGCAAATCCCTAAGCGAAAATTAAAGATGGTTAAACAGGCTATTTAAAATTTTCTTTTTGAAATATTTCATTTATAATATTATAATATTGAGCCTAAGAACCCCAATATTATATCTGCTTACTTATTTATCATACAGTGAACTATAGCTAAACACTGAGATGTAAGAAACAGAGAGGACTAACTTTTTTAAAAAAAAATCTAAAAATAAATGGCTTCATATATGTTTAATGATTTAGAAATTATTTTCAGGAATGAAAAATTTTACACTCTATTTTATGTTGTGCATTTATTTTCATTAGAAAACTCCATCTTTGCTCACAATGATAATAACCTTTTTTTCTCTCTGATTCAAAAATGAGGTAAAAATAGTTTTTTCTTACTTTTCAGGATATTTTTTCTTTTAGAAATCATTGTTTGTTTTAAGGGTGGAAAAAGGCTCATATAAAGTTCTTATGAAGCACAAATGGGAAATATTAAATTGCTAATGGGTGAGGAGGAGTTGGCAAATGTGATACTGCAGACAAAAATCTCCTGAGGGATGTTTGAGAATGGTATGTTTTAAGGTGCTTAATTTTTTACTACAAAAAGAAAAAACATACAATAAAAATTCACTCTTTCATGGAAATAGGGATGAAGTCTCAAGACACTATTTACTTAAAGCATGTGTAGAAATATTTTTCTTTTCCTTGTAAATTAAAAAGTTTCCATTGGAGGACAGCAGTAGCTGGTCCAATCCAAGCCTGTTAATCTAGGGTGGAAACAGCAAATAGTGATGGCAATAGCAAAAATCCAAAACAATGCTTTCAACATTTTCCTTGTGTGTGTAATTTCCCTCAACGGTTCAGTGTGTCCCAAACCACAGGGCACCTTAGTTGCAATTCAGAAACTGTTGGATGTTGTTTTGATTCTTTCGGATCAGGGTAAAGTAATATAGCAACAGTTATCCTCCGGGCGTGCATGAGTTTTAATGAACTATCCAAAGGGAGATTAATGTAAAAAGTTGTGTTACTGACTTGAGTCATTTCCCAGGTGGTAGTGAAGAGTATAGCAAAATTTCAATAACCCAAAAGCTAGAGGCTTCTGAAAGTCTCTTTGTTCAGGCATAAATACACTTTGCTGGTTGAATTTCTTATATTTTAAATTTCCTTTTCACTAGAAATTCAACAGTTTTTGAAATCAAGTAAATATCAGACAGTGAGAAATTTCATACAAGGTAAAAAACCCACAAAACTCTTTTTCCCGAAGCAGCAGAAAACAAATAATTGTTTTCTCATTACTGACATGAATGTGATCTTTGGAGGCAGTGTCCTGAAGTGTTGAATTGTTGAATCAACAATTAATGGCCAACCCATTGTATGGTATCTGTTTAAGCAGCTAGAAGACCGTATGTGTATCAGTGGGTTAGGGAAAGAAATAGTATGTTAAGTATGGGATACCCTAATCTCATCTATGCATTGCCCTCTTTTCATTTCTGGAGACTGGTGGTGTAGGGAAAAAGGAAGGAATAAAGCTTTTGCCTCAATTCTCTGTGCTGCTAAATGGTTTCTTTGTATAGTCCTATTCTGGAAGACAATGGAAACCAAGTGGATTAGGACAGAGAAACAATGGCAGCCCTTGAAGTTTTTCAAAGAATCTTTTAAAAATTATTTCAATATATGTTTACTGCCAGTGTTAGCCTAAAACAGTAATAGAAATCGTAGGTGAGGATATTGATAAGGGATAGAGGGATATTATATAAACCCAGTAGGCAGAGGAGAAAATTTTGGAGAAGGCTTCAACACATATCACATGTTCCTAGTTAAGTTGAACACAACAAGCCAATAGAGGGTACCTGTCACCATTCCTAGCAAATGGATTCAAGTTACTCAGGCAAACCCAGGATTCCACATCTGCTAAGACAGGGGACATTGGTTAAATTATTATATTACTATTCTCTGTTTATACGGAAACTGAGAAGTTGGGCAACTTACTAACAGTCCCTTAGCTGATAAATTTCAGATGCTACAGATTCAGAAAAATGTCTTGCAAGATTTCTAAGAAAACCGGGTGGGCCACGGTGGCTCGGCAGGTAAGAGTGCTTTCCTGCCATGCCCGAGGACCCAGGTTCGATTCCTGGTGCCTGCCATGTGAAAAAAAAAAAAATTTCTAAGAAAACAGATCTTTAGATTTAATTTAGAATTTTTTGTTTGTTTGTTTTTGGCCAACATAATTCTTTGGGTCTGATGTAAAATTTATTCTCTAAAAATGGAAAAATGAGGCTGTGCTTTTCTTAATATATCTTGCATTGAAAAATAACATAGGTAACTGATAACTGAAAGACCTTCCAAAAATGATAATCCACATCTATTTTTATGAGGGGATAACAGAAGGCATTACTACTGGAATTTATTATTAACATATACCATTTTGTACTGATGCTAATAGAGACTTTCAAGAAAGATTTTGGCATTTGTAGGCTCAACCTGTGAGTCATGTTGTTTCTCTAACTTGTGGCATATATTTTGCCTAATATCCCATGACATATGTTAGTTACTTTTCTTTTGTTTTTGTATGCTGTATGGTGGGGTCACATTGCATTATTTTTCTATGTGCGTATTCTGTTATTGCAGCACCATTTGTTGAATTTTTATTTGTTTGTTTGTCTTGCTTGGTTGGTTGGTTTTGGGGGGACGTACACCCTATTTCATCATTTTCAAGATGAATTTAAAAAAAGATCCTCATTTGCTTCATAAAGACTGTCTAAGCTTATATTTTTCTGGAAAATGGATAGCTTAATAACTTTCTGTGCCATATTGCCATAGTAACTACATTTGGAAAACAAGTGTATTTCCTTGAAAAGTGAAATTATAATTTTTGTTAAGCTAAATAGTATCGAATTGTTTTCTAATAATATTCTAGCTAATGAATACCAGAAAGATGACAGAAAGTAATTCCTGGGAAAGACAATACTGAATTTTCAACATTGGTGCTTCTCATATTTCCACAGAGTCTATAAAGAGATGAATTAAGCATTTTTTATATACAAGAAGCTGTCTAGGAATGCAGTGGTATTAAAACAGCTCCTTAAGAAGCTCAAAATCTTACAAGACAGAAATAGCAGCCAAATGAGACAGAATATAAAAATTCTATTGGAGAAGGACAAGGAAAGAAGAGTAAAGGCATCGTTCATCAAGTTAAACCATTTTTTGCTACATGACTTCATTCTTTTCCTGCTGCCTTTATATCCAATGTGCTTTGTCATTAAGAATAGTTTTTGTAAATAGTTGAGTCAAAAAGCATAATGACAAAGCAGTGACATTTGTGCTACTTCTATCTGAAGAGAAGTTGTTTCCAATGGGAATCATATTCCAGGAATTCATTTCAAAATGAATTAAAAATTCTGGTTCAACAAGAGTAACTTCTAAAACAGTGAAAGAAACAGATGCATATGAGATACCTTATCTATATATTGATCTCCTTCCATTTCTAAACAGTAACGGGACAGGGTAAAAGGAAAGGATAAAATTCCAAAGCTTTTGTCTGGTCTCTTTTCTACTAAAAGATGAGACCCAAAATAAATGGCTCTTGATGACAATGGAAACCAAATGAGAATAGCACAAGAAAGGAGCTTGGCATATACTCTCTCCAAAGAGCAACAATAAAACGGGGCAAAATTGTAGAACAAATATTTAATATTTCAGGACTCTAAAAATCAGCCAAAGCTTTCAAGTCAATGAGAAGCATTTATTCAAGAAAAACATACTAAACCTTTGGGAACAAGTGAGAATCTGTAGCTTTCTTGCCTGAGGCTTCCACCACAGCCAGTCCCTGTGGTTCTGTCATTACAGAGAAAGCCATGAGAATTAGCAGCTTCACTGACAGAAAGGGTTCACTAGATTTAGAGCAGAAAGTACAGAATCTCCACACTCAGGTGTATTGTCAGGAACAGCAGCTATCTCAGTAACAGACAGAGAAGGACAATTGCACAGCTAGCCTGCATCTGTAGTCCTGATATGGGCATGCACTGGAATGACAGACTAGCCGGATATTTATCAGAGAACCTTAAGGAACAGGAAAGTCATAGGGAGCCTTAATAAGCAACCATACACTCCCAGAAGTCTAGAAAACTGCCCTCAAACGCGCAGAAGAGACCAGATAGGTTTCTATCTAACCACTTGTCCCTGACTAAACCTGAGGCTTTACTCACATGAAGAATAAATGCAAGATGGGAAGCAATAGCTTGAAATCTGAATATGTTCCCCAAGCCCTATACAGATCCCTGAGCAGAGGGTGAAAAGCTTACTGGCTCAAGGTATTTAAATATCATCTCTATTAAATATTTGGCTGAGCTATGATGACACAAGGATGACTGCTTGGAAGCTGGGTTTCAAAATATAAACAAGATTTTTTTTAATGCTGAGCACAGATATCAGGGGATGTGTACTTCAAGGAAAATATTCTATATAGATTTAGTTCAAGCAAGTTACAAAACAAAACTTTTTTTGAGAAAAAGCAGAATTCAGAATTAAAGCATTTTTTTTTAGAAAAAGCAGAATTCAGAGTTGTTACAGTTTATTATCTAAAATATACACTTTTCACAATAACTGAAAATGGCAAACAAATTAATAGGAAAGTGCAGCTCATACCCAAGAAAGAGCAGCCAATAAAAACCATTTTGGGGGATGGGTGGGAAGAAAGCAGATGTCCCATTTAGCAGACAAAGACTTCAAAGCAGCTACTGTGAATATGTTAAAAGAAATAAAGAAAGCCATATATAAAGAATTTAAGAGTATATGACAATGACTTATCAAAAAGAGCGTTTTAATAGAGATAGAAATTACTGTTACAATAAATGGAATTTCTGCTGTTAAAATGTACAATAACTAAAATTAAAAATTTACTAAAGGGTTCTAATAGGTGTGACATGGAAGAAGAAAGAACCAGCAAGCTTGAAGATCAAGTAATACAAATTATACCATCTGAAGAACAGAAAGATGAAAGGATGGAAAATCTGTAGGAGAGCATCAAGCACACCATGACACATGAAGATCAAGTAATACAAATTATACCATCTGAAGAACAGAAAGATGAAAGGATGGAAAGTCTGTAGGAGAGCATCAAGCACACCATGACACATGAAGATCAAGTAATACAAATTATACCATCTGAAGAACAGAAAGATGAAAGGATGGAAAGTCTGTAGGAGAGCATCAAGCACACCATGACACATGAAGATCAAGTAATACAAATTATACCATCTGAAGAACAGAAAGATGAAAGGATGGAAAGTCTGTAGGAGAGCATCAAGCACACCATGACACATGCGATGGAAGCTCAGGAAGGAGTGGACAGAGAGAAAAGGGCAGAAAAAATAGCTGAAGAAATGATGGCCAAAATTATCCCAGATTAAGACAATTATTAATCTACAGACCCAAGAATCACAAGAAACTCCAGTTGGTATAAAAAGAATGTTAAAAACAGCAAGAGAAGAGTGAGTCACCATGTGCAGAAAAACAATGATACAAGTAATGGCTGATTTCTTGTCAGAGACAGTGAAGGCCAGCAAGCAGTGGGATGATTTACTCCACGTACTGAAATGAAAAAAAAGAAAAATGCACCAAGAATTCTATTCCCAGGACAACTATCCTTTAAAAATTAAGATGAAATAAAGATAATTCCTTTAGAGTGAAAAAAGTGCTATTAGAACTGCTGTGATGATCCTCCCTTTCCCCTAGAGATGCCCATGTCCTAATCCTCCGAACCTGTGAATATGTTACCTTATGTGGTGGAAGTAACTTTCCGTATGTGTTTAAGTTAAGGAACTTAAAATGCGGAGATGACTCTGTTTTATCCAGAGGGGCCCAATGTAATTGCAAGGGTTCTTCTAAGAGAATAATGGAGGCAGGAAGGTTATAGCCAGAGACAGAAAAGTGACAACAGAAGCAGAGGTCAGAATGAAGTGTCTATGGGCCAACAAATGCAGAAAGTCTCTTAAAGCTGGAAGAGCTAAACGGATTCTTCCCTATAGCCTTCAAAAAGTCTGAAACTCAGCTGACATCTTGACTGTAGCCTCATACAAACCATTTCAGAGTTTTGACTTCCAGATCTCTAAGTAATCTGTACTGCTTTAAGCTACTAAACGTCTAGTGATTTGTTACAGTAATAACAGAAAACAAAAAACTGCCTTCTGAAAAACACAAAAGGAAGTCTTTCGGACTATGAGTAAAAAACACCAGAAAATAACTCAAATTCACAGAAAGAAATAAGAGAATTCAGAAAAGACAAATGCATAGATCAAGATAAGGTACTGTATAAACATGTTTTCTGTCTTTTAACTAATTTAAAGGACATAAGAGTGCATAAAACAATAATTTTTAAACTGTAATGATGAGTTGGCAGCATATAATTATATATGATAATAGCATAAAGGGAGAAGAAAATGGTGCTATAAAGAAAAAAGTTTCAATATTTTACTGCAATTAAATTAGTATCAATCTGAAATAGATTGTGATAAATTACAATACATACTGAAATCCCTAGGGAAGCCACTAAGAAAATAACTTAAAATATTTAGTCAAACAACAAAGGCATTAAAGTGGTCCTCCAGTGAATATACATTTAACAAAGAATAAAGCAATAAAAAAGAAAAAGGAGAACCAAGAAAAAGGCATGAGACAAAAGAGAAAACTTAAAGTAAAATTGCAGACATAAATCCAACCATATAAAAAATCACAATAAGTATGAATTACTAACTACTCCAATCAAAAGGCAAAGATTGAGAGACTGGATGGAAAATGAAAAACAGATGTAACTAAATCCTTTCTACAAGAGACATACTTTAGATTCACAGACACAAACGGGTTAAAATTAAAGGGATGGGAAAAAGTATACCATATAAACAGCAATCATAGCTGTGCTGGATGGCTATACCTATACCAGACAAAATAACCGTTAATAACCCAAAATCACTGACAATATATAGTGACTTCTCTTAATCATAAAGTATTATTTTATCAGGAAGATATTACAATTATGAATACATATGAACCTAACAACAGAAGCCCAACATAATTTCTTAATTGACCAAATTGAAAGCAAAATAGGCATTCAACAATAATAATAGACTTGAATACCTCTGAAATAGTTTGAAGATTGATGTACCCTATAATTAGATTTAAAAACTAATCCAGACTTCCGGAGAAGATGGCGGCTTAGTAAGACTCGCGGGTCTTAGTTCCTCCTCCAGAAAAGCAACTAAAGAAACAGAAACAATACGAAACAGCTCCCGGAGTCACGACAGAGACCAAAAAGACAGCGTACCCCATTCTGGAACAGCTGAACGGGCAGGGAGAATCTGCTGCGGTGAGCTACCCGAGAGGCGCGCGTTTTCCCGGCCGGGGCGGCTGGCGACTGGGGTCCCCTCCACGCACGTGGCTCCCCGGTCTGACTGGGAACGTTGGATAGCGGGGCCCTGCCCGCTTGGCGTTTCGGGCCAGCTGGGCAATTAGGACCGGCACTCTCCCAAGCCGCGGCGGCCAGCGACCCCCACCTCCACGCGCGGTTTCCCGGGCCGACTGCCGTGCAGACAGACGAGCGCCATGAGCGCCACCTACTGGGCAGGAAAAGAAAAACAGAGCCCAGAGATTTCACAGAAAAAGCTTTCAACCAGCTGGGTCCCACACCCAGGGTAATCTGATCAAATGCCCAGACACCAGCAGAAAATAATGGATGACGCTCGGAAAATTGAAGATATGGCCCAGTCAAAGGAACAAACCAATAGTTCAAATGAGATACAGGAGCTGAGACAACTAATGCTGAATATACAAACAGAAATGGAAAAATTCTTCAAAAACCAAATCAATAAATTGAGGGAGGACATGAAGAAGACATGGGCTGAACAAAAAGAAGAAATAGAAAATCTGAAAAAACAAATCACAGAACTTATGGGAGTGAAGGACAAAGAAGAAAAAATGGAAAAAACAATGGATACCTACAATGGTAGATCTAAAGAGACAGAAGCTACAACTAGTGAACTGGAGGATGGAACATCTGAATTCCAAAAAGAAACAGAAACTATAGGGAAAAGAATGGAAAAACTTGAGCAGGGGATCAGGGAACTGAATGACAATATGAAGCGCACAAATATACGTGTTGTGGGTGTCCCAGAAGGAGAAGAGAAGGGAAAAGGAGGAGAAAAACTAATGGAAGAAATTATCACTGAAAATTTCCCAACTCTTATGAAAGACCTAAATTTACAGATCCAAGAAGTGCAGCGCACCCCAAAGAGAATAGACCCAAATAGGCGTTCTCCAAGACACTTACTAGTTAGAATGTCAGAGGTCAAAGAGAAAGAGAGGATCTTGAAAGCAGCAAGAGAAAAACAATCTGTCACATACAAGGGAAACCCAATAAGACTATGTGTAGATTTCTCAGCAGAAACCATGGAAGCTAGAAGACAGTGGGATGATATATTTAAATTACTAAAAGAGAAAAACTGCCAACCAAGACTCCTATATCCAGCAAAATTGTCCTTCAAAAATGAAGGAGAAATTAAAACATTTATAGACAAAAAGTCACTGAGAGAATTTGTGACCAAGAGACCAGCTCTGCAAGAAATACTAAAGGGAGCACTAGAGTCAGATATGAAAAGACAGAAGAGAGAGGTATGGAGTAAAGTGTAGAAAGAAGGAAAATCAGATATGATATATATAATACAAAAGCCAAAATGGTAGAGGAAAATATTATCCAAACAGTAATAATACTAAAAGTTAATGGACTGAATTTCCCAATCAAAAGACATAGAATGGCAGAATGGATTACAACCCAGCAATACCACTGCTAGGTATCTACTCAAGGGACTTAAGGGCAAAGACACAGACGAACATTTGCACACCAGTGTTTATAGCAGCATTATCTACAATTGCAAAGAGATGGAAACAGCCAAAATGTTCATCAACAGACGAGTGGCTAAACAAACTGTGGCGTATACCTACGATGGAATATTATGCAGCTTTAAGACAGACTAAACTTATGAAGCATGTAATAACATGGATGGACCTAGAGAACATTATGCTGAGTGAGTTTAGCCCAAAACTAAAGGACAAATACTGTATGGTCCCACTGATGTGAACAGACATTCGAGAATAAACTTGGAATATGTCATCGGTAACAGAGACCAGCAGGAGTTAGAAACAGGGTAAGATAATGGGTAATTGGAGCTGAAGGGATACAGACTGTGCAACAGGACTAGATACAAAAACTCAAAAATGGACAGCACAATAATACCTAAATGTAATGTAACTATGTTGGAACACTGAATGAAGCTGCACCTGAAATATGGTTTTTTGTTTGTTTGTGTGTTTGTATCTTTTGTTTTTTTTCTTTTTCCTTTTTATATATATATATATATTATTAGTATTATTATTTTAATTCTCTTCTCTATATTAACATTCTATATTTTTTTCTGCTGTTTTGCTAGTTCTTTTCCTAAATCGATGCAAATGTACTAAGAAATGATGATCATACATCTATGTGATGATACTAAGAATTACTGAGTGCATTTGTAGAATGGAATGATTTCTAAATGTTGTGTTAATTTCTTTTCTTTTTTTTGATTAATAAAAAAATTAAAAAAAAAATACAGGTAATAGCAAAAAAAAAAAAAAAAAAAACTAATCCATTCTTGTGGGTGTAAGCCCATTGTAAGTAGTAGGACCTTTTGATTTGAGTATTTCATTTAAAGCATGTTGCATCTCAATCAGGATAAGCCTTTATCCTTTTACTGGAATCCTTTATAAGAGAATGAAACCAGGACAGAGAAAAAGCCATGGACGCAAGAAGCTAAAATCAACAAAGCTCAGAAGAGAAGGGAGAAACCCTCAGACTCTGCCATGTGCCTTGTCGTGTGACAGAAGAACAGAGATCACAGGCAGCTGTTCTTTAGGACGAACATTCCCTTGATTTGGACATTTTCCCAGGCTCAAACCATAAACTAATAATTTCCCATTGTTTTAACGTGAACCATTTCATTGTATTTGTTTCAGCAGCATAGGAAATCAAAACAATCCCACTTTAACTAATTGATAGAACAGGAAAAAAAGAAAATCAACAAGGATATATCAAACGAGTGAGAACACTAACCAGTCAAGCCGGCCCAACTGAAACATGTCCAGCATTCCCTACAACAAGGACAGACCCCACATTCATTTCAAATACTCATGAACCATTTTCCAGATTAGACCATGTGCTAAGCCAAAATAAAAGTGTCAATAAGTTTAAAGTTATTGAAATAATACGTAGCATATTCTCCAACCACAATATGATTTCATTAGAAATAAGTCTGTGTTACTTAAATTTATGTGTCAGCTTGGCCAGGTTATGGCATCCAGTTGTTTGGTCAAGCAAGCACTGGCCTGATTGTTACCTCTTTCAGTTTGCTAAAGTTGCTGGAATGTAACATACCAGAAATGGGTTGGGTTTTACAGTGAGGATTTACTAGCTTACAAATTTACAGTTTCTAAGGCCATGAAAACGTCCAGATTAAGGTATCAACAGGATGATACCATCTCTGAAGAAAGGCCACCAGCATCCGGAGCACCTCTGTCACATGGGAAGACTCCCTGGCTGGCATCTGCTCGTCCTTCTTTCTGGGTTTCATTGCTCTCAGCTTCTGACTTCAGTGGCGTCCTCTCTCAGTGCCTCCCAGGGAGCTGTATGTTTTTTCCTCCTTATGCATCTGGGTTTTTAATTTCCTTTGTCCCCCATAATGGACTGCAGTAAAAGGACTAAGTCCCACCTTGAATGGGCTAAATCACAGCTTAATGGAAATAACCTAAAAAAAGGTCCCACCCACAACAGGTCTGCATCCATAAGAATGGATTAAAAGAACATGACCTTTTCTGGGATGTACAACAACTCCAAATTACCACAGTTACTGTGAGGATACGTCATGGATTTAAACTATCAGTCATTGACTGCATCTATTACAGATAGATGGCTAGATACTGGCTAATTACATCTCCAGTCAACAAAGGAAATCTCTTTCAATGAGAGAAGTCTCCTCATCCTTTTTAGTTGAAGGCCAAAAAAGGAGAACTGATGATCTCTGCAGTCAGAAAGCCAACCAATTCTACTGAAACCTTCACAGAATTCCCAGTTTGCAGTCTGCCTTACAGAAATCAGACTTGCCAATCCCTGCAGTCACATGAGCCAATTCCTATAATAAATCTCATACTATCTGCATTATATGTATACAAATCTCCTATTGGTTCTGCTTCACTGGAAAACCCTGACTAAAATAAAACCAAATAATAAAATTTGGAAAATCCCCTAATATTTATAAATTGCACATGTCAAAGAATAAAACAAGGGAAATTATGAAATATTTTAACAGAATATAAATGAAAACACAACATATAAATATTATAGGATATTGTTCTAGTTTGCTAGCTGCCAGAATGCAATTTCTCATTCTTTCTTGAGAATGCAACTCAAGAAAGCCTGATGAAGTTTAGGGTTTTTCTCTCATGGTGAACACTAGCTTTCTCTCCAGGCTTCTTGTTTCATGACACTCCCCTGGGAGTGCTTTCCAAAGACCTCTGACTGCATGGTCCCCATGGTCCTAAAGAAAGGGACTCTCTCCAAAATGGTTTCCTCTTTTTAAGGATTTCAATAAACAAGTCAAAACCCATCTGGAATGGGTAGCGTCACATCTAATCAAAAGTGAGTCACAAAAATGAAAAAAATAATAATAAAACAACAACAACAAAAAAAGAAAAGTGAGTCACATCTCCATGGGAACATTCAAAATGCTCCTAGACAGAAATATTGACTGAAGATTAAAGGGCATGGCTTTTCTGGAGTCCACTACAGATTCAAACCAGCACAGATAAGATCCAAGTAATGCCTAGAGAAAAGTTTATAGTTTAAAATACCTAAATTAGAAAAGCAGAAAGATTTCAAATCAATAAGCTAAGATTCCATCTTAGGAAACTACAAAAACCTAAAGCAAGCAGAAATATGAAATAATAAAGATTAGCACCCAAATACATTAAAAAGTAAAGAAACTATTAGGAAAAAAAACCAGTAAGACCAACTTTATTTTAAAAGACCCACAAATAGACAAATTTTTAGCTAAACTGACCCCCTCCCTGCCAAAAAAAGAGGACACAAATTACCAATATCAGGATTGAATTTAAACCTTAACCTTACTTCATATACAAACATGAACGTAAATTATACACCTAAATGTTAGACCTAAACTATAAAACTCTTAGGGAAAAAATATAGGCGAAAATCTTTGAGACTTGGGTAAGGAAAAGAGTTCCTGAACACAACACCAAAAACTCAATTCACAAAGAGAATATTGATAAATTAATTTCATCTGAAGTGAAAAGTTTTGCACTTCAAAATACAGCATTGAGAAAATAAAAGACAAGCCATATACTGGGAGAAATTATTTACAAAACACAAACCTGATAAAGGACTTATATTCATAATATATTTAAAAATAACATTTCTACAACTCTCGAATTAGAAGACAACCCTATTTTTAAAGTGGGCAAATATTTGAATAGCCATTTCATCAAAGAAAATAGACTTATGGCAATAAACACAGGAAAAGATGGTCAACATTATTAGTTACTAAGGTAATGCAAATTAAAGCACAAGATACCACTTTATAACACCTAAAATTGCTATAATCAAAGAATACAGATTGTAACAGATGTTAGCAAGGCTGAGGAGAAACTGAGACTCTGTCGTTGCTGGTAAAGTAAATGGTACAGACACTTTGGTAAACAGTTTAGTATTAGGGCAGACAGACTCTGAAACGGTCCCCAGTAAATCCCACCTCCTGTTGTTACTCCTTTTCTCCCCCCTTACCTCCCTTCCCCCACACATTTTTGACTGGACAAAAACTGTGACTTGCTTCTTGATAGAACTAACAGAAAACTGGCCTGACCTGTGGAAACTGACCTGACCGTTTGTGGCTGACTGAACTTCACCCACCCTGGCCAACTAGAGTGCCCCACCTGCCTATTCCTAACAATTTCTGAAACATACCAAAGGTTTGACCACAGACGTGTTACCACAAAGACATTGTTCTTTAGTCAATTTCACCAAGCCCTGCTCTATAAATATGCCACACTCCCTCCCCTTTGCATGGCTTTTGGGTCAGTCCATCCTCCAGGCCTGACTGCTCCTTGGGCCGTGCCTCTCAAGCTCTCTAATAAAGCTTGCCTTGATCCGGTGAGGTCTATCCGTTCCTTCTTTTCAAGCACTCTCCTCTACACTCCGTCCCTTTCCTTTCACTTCTAACCAATATAACATGGCAGAGGTGAAGGAATGTCACAGCCATAATTATATTTAATAAGATTGAAACTTTCATCTAGATGGTAGACTCTACACCCTTGCTGACTTTACTCAAGTAAGTTGCTACGTTGTGAGCTGCCCTATGATTAGGCCCACACAGCAAAGAAGTGAGTCTTGGGCCAATAGCCAGCAAGAAACCAAGGCCATCAGTCCAACAACCCACAAGGAGCTGAAATGCTGCCGTGCGAGCTTGGATGCAGACAGTTCTCCAGCTGAGGCCTGAGATAATGAACCAACACAACACTTGTAAGAGATTCTGAGCCAGAGCGATAAACGATGGTTTGACTCGTGACCACAGAACTATGAGGGGAAAAAATACATGTGTTTTAAGCTACTAAGTTTGCCATTATTTGTTACCTAGCAAAACAAAATGATACCAGACGTTTCTTAAATTAAGCATAAATGTACCATATGAACCAGAAATTCCACTCCTAGATATATGTCCAAGAGAAATAAGAAAACATATATATATTCACAAATATTTATATGCAAATGTTCACAGTGGCATTATTACTAATAGCCAAAGCCTGGAAATAATTCAAATATCCATCAACTGCTAAATGGGTAAACAAAATGTGTCATAGCCATTCTATAGGATACTATTCAGCAATTTAAATGAGTTTACTGCAACATAAATGAACCTCAAAATATTATGCTATGTGAAAGAAATCAGATACAAAAGACTACATGCTGCATGATCCCCTTTTCATAAAATGTCTGGAAAAGGTGAATGTGTTGGTTTGAAAGGATGTATGGACCCTGGAAAAGCCATGTTTTAATCAAAATTCCATTTCATAAAGGCAGAATAATCCCTATTCAATACTGTATGCTTAAAACTGTAATCAGATCATCTCCCTGGAGATGTGATTTAATCAAGAGTGATTGTTAAACTGGATTAGGTGACAACATGTCTCCACCCATTTGTGTGGGTCTTCATAAGTTTCTGGAGTCCTATAAAAGAGGAAACATTTTGGAGAATGAAGGAGATTCAGAAAGAACAGAGCAGAATGCCATAGCCATGAGAAACAGAGTCCACCAGCCAGCGACCTTTGGAGATGAAGAAGGAAAATGCCTCCCAGGGAGCGTCATGAAACAGGAAGCCAGGAGAAGAAGCTAGCAGATGATGCCGTGTTCGCCATATGCCCTTCCAGATGAGAGAAGAACCCTGACTGTGTTCACCATGTGCCTTTCCAGATGAGAAAGAAACCCTGAACTTCATCGGCCTTCTTGAAACAAGGTATCTTTCCCTGGATGCCTGTGATTGGACATTTCTATAGACTTGTTTTGACTGGGACATTTTCTGGGCCTTAGAACTGTAAACTAGCAACTTATTAAATTCCCCTCTTTAAAAGCCATTCAGTTTCTGGTACATTGCATTCCAGCAGTTAGCAAACTAGAACAGTGAATATTTAGAAGTAAAAAATAGATCAGTCATTGCCTGGAACCAGAGAGAGCGGGCTTAACTACAAACGGACAGGAAGGATATTTGGGGGCTGATAGAAACGTTCTAAAACTGATCACAGGGATTGTTACCCAACTCTATAAATCAGTAAGAATCATTGAATTATATACTTATAACGAGTGAATTTTATGGTATGTTCATTTTATTTGCATAAGGTTTTTAAAACTCTTGGTAGAGATCCTACCTCAGAAAGAACTATTCTCTTTCTCATCATTGTACCTGTGCAAGGCCGCCGAATACACTGTCTGTCTTCGTTTCCCTGCCGCTGAGACTTATAATACACAATGGGTTGGCTTAAACCGTGGGATTTATCTCACAGTTTCAGAGTCGGGAAGGATTGCTCCTTCTTGGTTCAGAAGCATGCCACTGGGCTGGCAATCTCTAGGGTTGCTTGGCTTTCTCCTCACATAGAAATGTCCTCTCCTTTCTCTTCCAGGGTCCCCCTGACTTCAGGCTTCCAGCTCCTCCTGATAGCTATCTCCTAAGGCTCTGGTAATGGAATAACACCCAGCCTGATTCAGTCGGCCACACCTTAAAAATAGCATCTTCAAAAGTCCTATTTACAATGGGTTCACACCCACAGGTGTTCAGATGAAGAATGAAAATGTGTTTTTAGGGGGACATAATTCAACCCAGCTTCCCTTCTCAAACTGACTCCTACTAATCTTCGGCTTCTCTGAACAGCTAACAGCAGGAACATTAAGGTGTCCTGGGCACAGATCTTGATAGAAAGAGTGAATCTCTGAGCTGGATCCTGAAGGAAGGGTACGATTTGTAGCGTGTAAACTTTGCATGTAAAAGAATAAAAGGCAAACACAGGAAGAACGGAATATATAGGAAGAAGACCAAGTAGCATGATTTAGCTAAAATGTTGCAGAAGGAGGAAAAACTTAAGAACAGTAGAATTCTTAGCCCACATTGATCTTTACAGGTGGAATTCTGTGATTATCATTAGCATCATCATCTTTATCATTCGGTAAATATTTACTAAGAATTGGCTGCACCCAGTGTTAAAGCCTAGGGGTAAAATATGGAACACACATGCTCTCTGAAATAGGCATGCACTTCTAAAATATGGTAAAATTATAAAAATGGAATCATTTTATCTGACAATATCTTTCCTGATATATATTTCCCTCATTCTCTTTACATAAGCAGGAAAAAAATGACTAAAGAAATCTAAGCTAATCGATCGCCAGTCTAGAAGATTTTCCATTCCAGAAATCCACGCAGGAGAGAAAATGCTGATCTTGACAGCTCCCTTTTTGTCAGCCCTAAACTGAACTGGCTTCAAGCTTTAAGGTCAGAGACTCTAGTTGTAATAACTGACTTATGTCATCCTGTATTTCTAAAATGCTTTCTCACGAGCATTGCTAACAGCTGGTAAAATACAGAACAAGGGGACCCAGTTACAGAATAATATACAGGGCGCTCCGTCCCTCACAGAGAACCAAAAAAGCATACTTTTCGCATAGTCCTAGTGAAAAAGGAGAATCTTCCTGTCCTCTTGTCTTTTCATTTTTCATAAAATGTACAATGATATTTAGCCCATTTGCTTGAAGCTGCAATAAAGGTGCTGTGATAAATACCATACCTCAACATCCTTTTCCTTAATATCCTAATGCTTGTGAAATTAGGGCAGGTTCTCTGCCCTGGCCAGTATTTAAGGACTTTCTATGAGCTGTTTACACATATAACACACGCTTTTAGACTTCCGCAAATTATTTCAGGAATTTATTTCTATTTGGAAAGTGAATTTCAAAGATAGTTGCAGATACACTTGAACTATTAAATGGAACTCCAGGGATGTGTATAGAATTAGGGCTGCTTGAAATCCACAGTTCAAAATGAGTAAAGCCAACAAGGACCACAGAGAATTATAACAAGAAGAAAAGCTCTCAAGAATTTGAAAGAGACTCCAAATTCCTCACTTATTAATTGGTTTCTATACAATGTACATATAGTCCATCTGTCCGCATGAGTACACATTCTTCCTTGTTTTTGTTAAGCCTTCATTTGATACCTTGGTTACCTACTGCAGGGACATTAGAAAGTTTGGTTCTGCAGTGTTAGAATGTCACAGAGTGACTAACTCAAATCTAAGACACAAAAGAATGTCAAAGGCTCTGAACATGAACTGACTGGGTTAAAGGGCCAGGGAGAACTGATAACACCAAGAAGGCAAAGGGCAGTGCCAGATGTGCCCACAAATTCCCGGCATGAGATTTCTTTAAGCTTTGTTTCCTTAAGGAGTTGTCCTAGGCAACCTTTTTCTCCAGTTCATCCCTGCTCATCCAATTGAACTCTACAAATTAAAATTGACTCAAATACTCAGAAAGAGGCATATCTAAAACAATTATTTTAGGTAGATTCTTCTAGGTGATGGGAGATGGATAACTTTTGGATCTTTAATATTCCAGTTTGGCTTTGAATGGATAAGGCTTCCACCCTTGTTTCATGCATGAGAGTATACAGAAAAAGAATGTGATGAAGAAATTCTGAGTAATATGCTAAGTGGAATATTGATCCTATTAGCATAAAAATAATCATGAATATATTCCTCTAAAGACTGAAACAGTAGTAACAATAATATTTTTTTAAAAAGTAGAAGAAGATTTGGGCATAAATCAAAGTGTCATAACTTCTTGTTGCAAACACAGGACCCTACCCTGAGCTGACATGGACTGAATTTATGTCTTGCACAGTTTAAGACTATGCAACATGCTGATTGGGGGGTAGCAGGAAAAGGGGGAATTCCAAATAAAGCCACCCTTTTTTCTATTCCCTTACCTCTCAGAGAGCCAAGGGATTCTCAGGAAAGAGACAATGCTTATCCTAGATTTTTATGAGCTGAAATGAGAACATTTCATTTATTTCTTGCAAGAACTGAACTTCTAGGGGCAAACTTGTAATCTGATACAGAGCTATGTAAAGACCATTTATCTGTTTATTTTCTTGAATGTCTATAACTGAGCCCCTCATTTAAAGAGCCTCAGGGTGCAAAGAACCATCAAAACCACATTAGTACAATACAAGGAAAATAACAAGCAGCAATGATAAAAACATATGCACTTACCAAAGCATGTTTTAATTCTATCTCAATTCATCTATCATTTGGGAGGCTTAGCAGTTTTAAAGTATAAGTGCATATTGGCCAAACATAATAATTAATGCAGTCAATAAGTACATAATGTGAAGAAATTAGAGGGGCATGGCTACACATGAGGAAGATAAAATGACTAACAACACAGAAAAAAAACTGTCCTTATAGATCATTATTGGCAGGTTACAGAGACAGTCTGTTAAACATAGTAGATTGTATATAAAAGATGCTCTCCGCTTCCTTCAGAAATGGCATTAAAATTGGAGTAAAGGAACCAAAAAGATTAATCCAAATGGGTAAAGAGAACTAGAGAGTAGATAACAGAAGACAAGAGAGGCCAGCAGAATTTTGGAAAATGGATAGAATAAAAAATTAATTTAGCTGAAAAGGCAATGTCTGCAGTTATGCATAAGGAGAAGAAAGTGGACCCATCGTATAGAGTCCCAGGGAGGCTCAGAATTTGAGTCAATGGGTAAAAAGAAATCAAGGATGACACAAAGAGCTGATAGTCATTATCATCTGAAATCTCGCTAGGCTCCTAGATTGCTTCACCTACCCCTAAGAAAGAACAACTAGCCTGTCCCCACTACCGAAGGCTACAGTTAGACATGGATCTAGTAAATGGAACTGTGAAAGCTGTAGATTTACGGACACCAGGCACAGGAGAGTGTGAGGACAAGGCCCTCTATTCAAAGGAGAAGGAATATATGAAATTCTGCATACTGCATGATGGAGGACTTTCCCACCCCAAACCCCTATCACAACCCACCACGGCCACCTCCCTTCATACACTCTAGGAACACTGGTGGCCCTGAAAGATTGGAAGTTTCTTCTAAAGAGAAAATATAACTCCCCAGAGAAAAGGTCTACATTTGGAGGATCTCTCCACCAAAAGCATAGTAATTACATAAACACTCTATTATGAACCTATTGAAACTCTGACCAAACTCACAAAACTTTTGCAAAACTCTGTTACTATTAAATATGAACAACAGAAGAGGACAAGATATTTAGACAATAAGCACTCCAATGGAAAAAAGAGCCAAACAAGCAAAAAAATTTTCAGAAGAAAAAGAAAAGACCAGTAAAATATTTCATAGTTCTATTCATAATTAATAACCTCCGAGAGATGGTAGAATAAGAAATAAAGATAGAATGCTATTAAATAGGGACCTCAGAGAACACGAAAGAGAATCAGAAAATATGATATGGGATGGCTCATATAAATTGAACTTAATGAAATGATTGGAAGATAAAATCAAGGGTATCTAACATAGTAGGTCAACAAAGACAAAAGTTGCACAATGAAAAAGATAAAATAATTGGAGAATCAAGCCAGGAGGTCTGTCTTTTGACTGATAGGATCTCCCAAAAGAGAGGGCAGAAAAAAATGAAGAAGGGATATGTTTTGGTTTGCTAAAGCTGACAAAATTCAATGTATGAGAAATGGGTTGACTTTTACAGTGTGGAATTTATTAACTTACAAGTTTACAGTTCCAAGGCCAAGAAAAATGTCCAAATCCAGACATCAACAGGACGACACCTTCTTCCTGAAGAAAGGCTGCTGGCAATTCAGAGCTCTTCTAACACAAGGGAAGACATATAGTGACTTCTTCTGGTTCTTTCTCCCAGATTTTGGTGCTTCAATTTCTGACTTCTCTGTCTTTTTTTCTATGAGCTCCCTGGGACTTTTTCAGGGTCTTTTCTCTTTATCCTTTTACAAAGGACTCCAGTGAGAGGATTAAGATCCAGCTTGTGGCACTCCTCGACTGAAATAACCAAATGAAAAGCCCACCCACAATAGTTCTACACCCACAGGAATGGATTAAAACAATTTGATCTCTTCTGGGGTTCATACAGCTTCAAACTACCACACTCAACCCTCTGGACCTCAAGAATTAAGTTCTTTCCATTTACAGAACACATTAATTCCCTCACAACATCCCAAGAGCCTTAATTCATTTCAGTACCAATATTAAGTACAAAGACTCATCAAAATAAGTTACAGATTTGGTCTGTCCTGGGACAAAACTCCCCCCTGGCTGTAGACCTGTAAAACCCAAAGAATTAGTTGTCTGCTTCCAATATACAATGGAGGAACAGCCATAGGATAAAAATTCCCATTCCCATAGGGAGAAATTGACAGGAAAACATGGGTTACCAGTAGTAAACAGTTCTGAAACCCTGCAAGGCATACTTCATTAGGTCTCAAGTTCTGAGAGTCATCTGCTACATGACATTTTGTCTTCAGGGTCTGATGGAGAAGTAGCCTCACCCTTTCCAAGGGCTTGCACATTGGCCCTGATCTCTCCAAACACTGGGGTAAGGGCTTCAACATCTCCAAACATTGGAGTGATAACCATGCTCTTGGCTCCACCCTCCTCTAACATCAGGATGGTGGTCTGACTCTCTGAAGTATCTGTAGCATAGGATCTCTGGCTTACTTAGCATCTTACAGGAAGGTACAAGGCAACATCTGTTGGGCTCTGCCTGTGTCTAGGCATCTGCTCTCTGCCAGCTCCAAGCATCTCCAAACATCTATGTCTCTGTCAACTCTGAAGCAACTGTTCTCCAAGCATCTGCATCTGAGTCAGCTCTGAGCTCTCTCCAAAATATTACCTCTTTTAAAGAACTTTTAAAGGACTCCAGTAAACTAATCAAGACCTACCTGGAATGGGTGGAGTCACATCTCCACCTAATCAAAAGGTCACACCCGCAATTGGACTCTTCATGGAGATGTTTCTTCCTTACAGTATTGAATCAGTATTAAAAGAAATGGCTGTTACCATAAACTGAATCAGGATTAAAACATGGCTTTTCTGGGATACTGAATAGTTTCAAACCAGCACACATGCATAACTTTTTTTTTTTAATGAAAGCTACTATAAAAAAGAAAAATACAAGCAAACTATCAAATGCTTGTTTTAACAAAAATAATTGAAGCTTTATTTTTGCCCTTTTATCACAGCATTTAAGAAAACAAATTTCATAAGAGTTCTACATTTAACACTGTAGCTAGCATGAAATATTTTAGTGAGATTTTGCAACTAGTTTTAAAAACAACACAATAAAGAAAATGAAAATATTTTGTGACTTGCCGCTATGGTACAAAAGAGAGAAATGAATGGAAGGAGCTTTAAAAAGAAGTTTGCGAGTTTGTTAGCTTGGCCTGCAAGTCCATCTACAATTTTGTCCTACCTCCCTTTTTTAGTTTATAATTTATTACTTATCTAGTAGATTTCTCTGTTTCCAGTCAAATCCATGTAATCATTACAATTATTACGCCCAACCCTCTAGCTTTGTCTCTCCATGTTTCTTTGTCCCCATCTCACAATGTTCTTTGATGTCCTTAAAATGTCCTAGCTAACTAAATCTATGTATGTTTCATGGAGAATTTCAATGCTGTTTTCCAAATAATGACTTTTCTAACCACTCCACAGTGAGCTCTCTCATACTATTCGTTTTAGGTCAGTATTTCTCAAACTTGACTATCAGAGATGTCTCATGAATTTGTACAAAACAGATTCCTATACCCAAACACAGTCTTGGGGAAATACATATTTTAAAAAGGAAGAAAAAGGAAAAGACAAACATTTTTTATGCTTCTGATGAATGGTTTTGTTTAGGACCCATGGGCCATAGCTACCTGTTCAGTAATTAACATAAACTTACTACTTGTAAATAATAATATCAACCCTTATTCGTTTTATATTCTTAGCTAAATTTTAAGTTCTATACATTTAGTGCCTTCCATGTCATAATTTCATTTAAGTATCAATCTATTGGTGATTGTTTTAAGCCAAAATAATTTTCTCTTTTAATTGATGAGTACAATTGTTGGGCACAAACAATAAGGTTTTCCTTGATATTCAAGAGAGAAATGTTCTCCGTTATGTAGAGAATTCCTCGGACATACCTGTCATTTGTGGGAGCCCTCAGGTGTTCAGTGTGGTTGGAAATTATGATGCTTTCTTTTACCAGATACATTAATCTTGTCTAAAGTTTTAAAGTGATTATTATATGCTAAGATAGAATAATTATATCTATCTTCTAATTCCTCTATAAAAAGAATTCTCATGGAATTCCTTAAACTTCAAGAAATAAGAAAAGCATGAGGGCCTAAGAATTTAATACAATTTTTGCAAATATAAATGTAAGTGTAAATGCACACATACACAGGGATCTTGAAGTGCTTTTCAAACAGTGTTCTCACTGATATAAATCTCAGATGCAGCTACATGAAACATATTAGACAATTTTATGCAAACCAAGATTTAAATCAGTTTTCTATTTTGATAAATAAAAGCAACTAGGTCAAACTTTGATATCAAACCAAAAATGTCCTTTTTATAGAAAAGCAGAATTTCTTTAACAAAATGTTTCCATGGGCATTGTGGTAGTTAGGTTCAGGTGTCAACTTGGCCAGGTGAAGGCACCTAGTTCTGTTGCTGTGGACATGAGCCAATGGTAGGTGAATCTCATCTGTTGCTAATTACATCCGCAGTCGGCTAGGAGGCGTGTCTGCTGCAATGAGTGACGTTTAACTTAATTGGCTTGTGCTTAAATGAGAGAACGCAATGTAGCACAGTCTAGCAGCTTGGCATTCCTCATCTCAGCACTTGCAGCTCAGCCCGGGCCCTTGGAGATGGAGAAAGAAATCACCCCGGGGAAAGTTGTTGGAACCCAGGGGCCTGGAGAGAAGACCAGCAGAGACCATCCTGTGCCTTCCACGTAAGAAAGAACCTCAGTGGAAAGTTAGCTGCCTTTCCTCTGAAGAACCAACAAAATAAATCCCCTTTTATTAAAAGCCAATCCGTCTCTGGTGTGTTGCATTCCGGCAGCTAGCAAACTAGAACAGGCATATTTTAAAAAATACCTCATGTTTTATGTAAAAGCAGTAAAATTTCAAAGTTGAATTTTGTAGATTCTAATATATTCTACGGCCATTTAATGCTTGAGTAAATATGTTGACTAGCTCCCCAGGCTTTAATTATATCCCCTTTTAAAAAATGCTAGCCACTTGAAACCAGGAAGATAGATAATTGGAATAAAAACATTCCTATTTATATGAATTATCACTTCAAAATACAAAATAGCATAATACCATTTGCTATACAGAGCACTTACTATTTTTTATCATATATATGCATATTCTTGCTTTTTCATGGGCAAATGTATTGCTCAGAAATTTTCTTCTAGTGGCTTGTGGGAAAGAGGTGTGACAAATCACTTGCAGTAAAATATATATTGCAGAATTTTCAATTTATGAATCACCGGTAATGAACTCCCTGGGTTGGGACCTTGTACAGAAATGATAAACTAGAAATAATAATTAGCCAATAAGTCATCTTATTTCTAAGTAAATCTGGGGTTTATTTGCACCAGAATCCAATAAGATTTCACACTAAAACAACTTGGTGGTGTATTCATGTGCCCCTGATATTAGCACATGGTGAATATCAATTAAATCTGGGTGGATAAATGCAGAGTTAATGATTTAATTTATCACACAATCAACTTCTTTTACCTTTCCCATACGATGACATACTTAAAGGCAATTCCTTTAACTCTCTCCTCCTCTCCTCCTTTTCTCTGGCGATAATTCATTATATGGAGGCACATAGCTTAATTATATATGCCTAAGTGCTGAAGCTAGAAAAGGGGGGAGAAGGAGGAAATAATCAATGATAATAAACAAACCATTGGAAACAGGAGCATTTAAATTGTAATGGTTGTATCTGTGTTTTCCCTTTGGAATCAGCAAATAATCCATGTCTCATGGAACTTTTCCTGGAGGTAGTGCTAATACCAACAATAATAACTCACGGTGTCTATTTTGTGTCAGAATTGTATTCTGAGTTTTGTATACGACCTTTCATTCGATTTTTAAATAGATTCTATTTTAAAGAAAACTAATATCATTATCTGACAATAAACTCTTGAAGATGAGAAAAAATACATATTAAAGGACTTTTAGTGATACAACCAGCAACTTGGTAGAAGCACAACCAGCATCTCAGATGCAGGTGTAGTAGGCACAGAAATTAGAATAAAATCACTGAAAATAACAGTTCAAATCCCAGATCTGCCACTTATTTCTATTATATTCCTATGTAGGCTATTTAGTCCTTTTTAAGGCTACACTTCCGTGTCTGTAATAATACTTTGACCTGGGAATGTTATGATGTTTACAGGTATGTGATGAGCTCAGTTCAGGGTCTGAAAATAGCAAAGCTTCGATCACAGTCACTATTACTTATGACGCAGGACTTTACATCTGGGTGTATATTAAGTAGGAGTCTAGTAGGCTCTACGTGCACTTTCAGAGCTCCTCGGAAAAATAAATAAATAAAAAAAGTTAGGCTGACCCAATCATCCATGCCATGGGAGAATAGAACAGACATCTATGCTTGATCCCCAGGCAGCCAGTCTCCTTCTGGCCAGGAGCATAGATGTGATTTGGCATGACAGATTTACCCCATAGGGCCCAAAGTGGCTAACGAAAACAACACTATTCCTTATGTGGGGTAAAATCCTTAGAAAGAATTCAGATGTTGGTGGCAGATGTCATAACACCAAATATATACCCAGAGGAGGCAGAACACAGAAGTAATAGCAAAAGTAGTCCTCAGTAAAACAGAGGTCAGGAAGGAGAGTGCTCAATTACTTGATACAACTTGAAGTGTCACTGATCAATAAAATCTGGAGAAATATTTCCAACTCAAATAAATTTGGCATTAAATGATGAGCAAGAGGGCATAGCTGGCAAACAACTCAACTGCTATGTTGAAGCACATTACTAAACTGAGAAGAATACAAGGAGGAATATGATGTCTAGAAAATGTTTAGTGTTGTTCTAGTTTGCTAGCTGCCAGAATGCAATACCAGAAACTGAATGACTTTTAGAAAGCAGAATTTAATAAGTTGCTAGTTTACAGTTCCAAGGTTGAGAAAATGTCCCAATTCAAACAAGTCTATAGAAATGTCCAATCAAAGGCATCCAGGGAAAGATACCTTGGTTCAAGAAGGCTGATGAAGTTCAGGGTTTCTCTCTCAAGTGGAAGGGCACATGGTAAACACAGTCACAGTTTCTCTCTCAGCTGGAAGGGCACATGGCGAACACAGCATTATCTGCTAGTTTCTCTCCTGGCTTCCTGTTTCATGAAGCTCCCCGGGAGGCATTTTCCTTCTTGAACTCCAAAGGTCGCTGGCTGGTGGACTCTGCTTCTTGTGGCTATGTCGTTCTGCTCTGCTTGCTCTGAATCTCCTTCATTCTCCAAAATGTTTCCTCTTTTATAGAACTCCAGAAACTTATCAAGACCCACCCAAATGGGTGGAGACATGTCATCATCACCTAATCCAATTTAACAACCACTCTTGATTAAATCACATCTCCAGGGAGATGATTTGATTACAGTTTCAACCATACAGTATTGAATAGGGATCATTCTGCCCCTATGAAATGGGATTAGGTTTATTGAAACATGGCTTTTCTAGGGGACATACATCCTTTCAAACCAGCACAGTTGTTAATAAAGCGAATGCATGGATCTTGTTCCCCAGGACAAAGCAAGCCTTTTTAAAGGATTAAATATTAACTGCAGCAACATTGAATAAAAAAACAAACAATAAAATGGTCAACTGATCTCACCAGTCATTTCTTGCTCCTTTAGTGCCAATTGACCAATAATTTGCAAAATGTCACAAGAAGCATTTAATTAAGTTTTATAATGACTGTTCCTGTTAATTTTGTCTATAATTATTCTTTATTTCCTTAACCTAAACAAATTATCTTTAATAGTATGTCAGACACAGTATTTTCAGTCTCCTGATTAATCAAAACTATCCATAAAACATGCTTTCAACCCCATGCATTCACTTTTCTGGTACTCTTCTGGCCCCGAAAAGCCTACTGATTTACTTTATTCACACTGGGATAATAATTTTTCCTTTGTCTTTATAGGCATAATTTCATTTTCTAAGAATAGCTGTAATATGGTTTCATGCATAATAGAACTCCAGGATACTGGAATAATTTTGACAATTTCATGCCTGTATTAGAAAATTCCCATGTTTAAGGTAGCAGTGTTCCTCAATGCATTAATGCAATTGAAAGGCAAGACACACTTAGGGATTTGAAGATATTTTTCTCCTGTCAACTAATTTAAAATGATGAGTTGCTACTGGCATCTAAATGTTATTAATGAGGATGTCATGCCTATTCACAAATATAAAAAAAAAAACTGTCAAGTGAGAAAACGGAACTGAAAACATTCCCACCTGTGAACCAGGATGTATTTGAAGGGCTGCTTCCTTGGTGAATATGATACTTTCTCATCAGGCAGGGAATTGCCACCTCCTCAGGGACGCGGGTCGTCAGCATCACCTGCCATGGCTGACACATGGTGGCCAAGGGAGAAAGAAACACTCAGTCCTCTTCAATCCACTGTCATTCCCACTGCATTCAAAGTCACGCTACTTTGTTGATACTATTAAGTGACATGCACCTGAAAAAGGGACTTTCCAAGTAGAATGATTTTGACAGCAAATACAGGTAATTACTGCACAATTTTTATTAGTGTCTTGTCCTAAAGCAGTACAGTGACTGGGCCCTATTTTTAGAAATACTTGTATTCTAAGCTGAAGAAAAAATTAATTTTGTGTCCAGGAATAAGCTCAGAAATGCAATTTTAATAACTGGTTTTAGTGTATTTCTGAACTAGGCAACCATTGCCGCTCACCAGACCTTTTTTTTTTTGTAACCTTTCCTAAAGCTTATCTTCCTCTTATTGTCCCCATATCCTACCTACAAAAGCACTGGTTTTCAACTTTCTTAAGCCTTCCTAAATTTTGAAATCTAAATTTGTTTTTATAAATCATTTGAGAGCAACCAAAGTATATTGAAGATGAAAACAATATCTGATATAGACCAGTAGAAAACAATCACAGTAGGCAATGTCTCCCGTCAGCAAGCACGCCAAGGGAGAAGCATCTTTTATCAGTGCTAAATCCAGCACTTGGGTAGCACAGCATTCAATAAATAATGGTGATTCTGGTAATTCTCTATTCCTTTCTCGGTTCATTCCTAAGACTTCAGCGGTCCCACTCTAAAACACAAAATCCTATTGCTTTTGAGGAACTTCTATTTTTCAATAATCCTTCAGAAATTAGAAGTCTTGGCTAGCTTATGCAGTATCACAAAGATCAACTGAACAGCCTTGCAGAATCTGTAAAATAATGACTTTTAATAATCCCAGGTACATTACTTCTTCCAAAATGGAACGACCTTCCTGTGCCTTCCTCCACCTCTTAGCTGTGTTCATTCGATGTGTTTCTGGCATATTTTAATATTTAAGCTCAATTTGATTGAATTCTAGAATGACAAAAGAACCAGGAAACCTCCCCAATCATTAAATGTCAACAAGAAAATCCTTCAAAGAGGGATAGCATCTAAATGCTAATGTTTTCAGAATCTGGTGCTGTTTATTGCCAGCCTCCTCTTCCCCTGCCTATTGCCTTGTGTGCCATGCAAATGGCAGTTCACAAAGGAGAAATGTGTGCTCTCTGCCTAACATACCAGCTTTCATAACAAGATTTTGAAACATAGTTTTTTCCCCCCAAGTAAACATTTTAATTTGATATTTTGTGAGTAAAAATTTCAGAGTTCATTGCCTTTTCTTCTACGATTTTCTTTTTTATGACTTCCTCCCAGTCCAGGGGAAAAGCTCCGTGTTAGACACTACAGAAAACAATTCTTCTCTCTCCATTTCTCATGAGCTTCAGCGCAAAGCTAAAAGCAAAAATAAAAGAATTCAGGGCGGGCCACGGTAGCTCAGCAGGCAAGAATGCTCGCCTGCCATGCCAGAGGACCCGGGTTCGAGTCCCAGTGCCTGCCCATATAAAAAAGAAAAACTAGAAGAATTCAGAAGTTCTCAATGCCCTCAGGTGGCTATGGAAAATTCATCATAAATGGGGCAAAAACAGCATTATAGCAGAGAGATAAAGGGAAGAACACCCAACTCTTGATGGAATGCCACTGCAGCCAGGCCCCAGAGCCTCAGCTGTGCCTTCATGAATAGTCAGTGAAAGAGCCATTAACCTGGCTGCACCCAGTGATAATGCCACAAACTTTATGAACCCCAGGCCTGCTGCAGTGGAGGCAGCCAAGACCAGCCAGTGTCCGCAGAGAAGACCCCCATGTCCCCCAGACCTCTCTTCCCCCACCACCACGGTCATGCTTTCCATGAGCTGTCTCTGCAAGTGGGGAAAACAAAAGAAGAGGGGCAGGGAGAAAACTAGAGAGATTGGGAATTTACCCAAATTAAGCTAAACTGAAATAGACTGCTTAAAACCCACAGAAAGTTACCTCTGTCAAGTTTCCTTTTTCCTTCCACCATCAGTAGAAAAGATGATAAAATATTACAGAAAGTTACATTTTTACACGTTGTATTCTGTAAATTTTACCCACTTCCCCCCTAGATGGTAGAATTTTCATTCATCTCAGCTTGAATGTATTAATGTTTCTAAAAGATATGATAACAATTCTGTATCTCTCAGTGGTTCTTATAATAGTCTGCAACAGAACCCCTCCCCACCCCCACCAATCTCTCAGCAATCTCATCACTCTGCACGATCCAGCTGTCTTTTAAATCAGCGCGTTTCCTTCCATTACCACCATCTCTTACCTGGATATGGCAAAGCCCTTCTCACTCGTCTTGTTCTTCCTCTCTCCAAATTTTTCTAATCATATTAAGCATCAACACAACCCCAGGCCTCCCTTTCATTCTTTATACACTGCATTTAAAATAAACTCTAAACATGGAAATCTGTCCATTATTGTGCTGCTTGAAAACCAAAGGTTTTCCATTTTCCTCTGAATAAACTCAAGCATGTTTAAATGGTTTTTCAACTATGGTCCCGATGAGGAAGAGATGGAATACTCAAGTGAGGACTACTTGAGGAGAGTGTTATAAATGGGTATTCTAGGTTGCTAGGCTGCCAAAAGTAGATACCATAAAAACTGTCTGGCTTTTAGTAATGCGAATTTATAAGCTTACAAGCTTACAGTGCTGAGGCTGTGAAAATGTCCAAATCAAGACATTATCAAGATAACTTTTTTCCTGAAGACTGGCTGCTGCTGATTCTGGACTCCTCTGTCACATGGGAAGGCACCCGACAGCATCTGCTGGTCTCTCCCTTCTCTTCCAGGTTTTGTTGCTTTCTATTCCTTGATTCCATGGTTTTCTTTGTTTTTGTCTGAATCTCATTCTCTCATAAAGAGTCCCAGTAAGAGGATCAAGAACCTCCCTTAATGAGGTAGGTTACATTTTAAGACCCTATTCACCCAAATATCTTATTTACAATGGCTCCACACCCACGAAATGGATTAATTTTAGGAACATACTTTTCTGGAGTGCAAACAGCTTCAAACCATCCCGATGGCTTATTTAGAAAGTTGTAGGTGGGATGTAGGAACACGACATGGAATCCTGTGGCAGGATTGTACTGTCCATTTGGCTAAGCCAGAACCATGTTTATCTCTATATGGTTCTAGGTTAGAGTTCACCAGAAGAGAAACTTATTTTGAGACTCAGAAGACTGAAGTAAGACAGTGGCTATTAGAATCTGAAGGTATTTGTGGTAGAGGGTGAAAGGCATACAGAGGTGCAGATGAATTCCAACTTGGCCTTGTCTTCCCTCACCCCATGTCCAGCTCTCCTTTCTAACTGCTGACCCTAATGATCAACAACACCCCAAGACTAGATGCACACTTCTTCATCAGCTCTCTTCTATTTTTTCCAGTCCAGCAGCCAAATGTGCCTGGCTTGCCAGGTTTCCTGGCAAGCTGTGACTTGTCCACCTGTGCCAGTCCTTCCAAAGGGCAGATTTGCAGCTTTTCTCTGATCTTCCAGTTTCCCTTCTTGGATCCTTATTTCCTCAGCTTTTCCCACAAGGGTTTATTATTTCTTTTTCCCATGATAAATCTCTTATTCAATAATACACAGAGAATTTCTGCTTCCCTGATTTTGTGAATTTTATGTAGTCTAGAACTACTGTTAAGAGAAAGCTTGAGACAAATAGGGACCTTGGGTGATGGACAAGCTAGTTCAGGTGGTCCCACAAGAAAGTAAGCAGGGAAATAATTTCTTTTTCCTCTCTTCCTGCAGTCACTTGCCTGGCTCCTCATTGGCAGAAAACAACCAGAAGCCAAAACAACCAATGTAATAATCTCTACAGGTTAATTTGCAGTGCACAGTGAAGAAAGCAGATTGGATCTGCAATATATCCAACCCACATACCTGACATCATATATTAGGGCCTGCCCCCTGCTCCACAGGCCTCTCAAACCCATCTTTTATCATTTATCATTTCCTGGTACTCTGTTCAAGCTGTTCTGAATTGCTGTTACATCCTTGAATCTTCCATGTTTGTAATTGCCTAACAGGCATTGCACATATTGTTCTGTTATTATTATTTTCTTTCTTCTTCACTTTCACTTGGATAATCTCCAGTTATCCTTCACATACCAGCCTGAAAGTCACTTCCATATAGAGCCATCTCTAGATACCTTGATTAAGTTAGATATTCTTGATATAGGTGTCTATAACACCCTTTACTCTATTGTATCTCATATCGCACTTTATTTTTATGTCTTTCCTTATAGAACATAAACTCTTTCATATCATATAATTTCACAGTTGTAACCCAAAATACAGTCCTGTGCCCAGGACTTAGTAGACACTCAATGTTTTTTAAATGAGAGAATGAATAAGCAAATGAATGGGGAATATGTTTTTACTACTTAGCAGATGAAGAAAAATCAGCCAGAACTTTTGCACCCTTGGGGATTTTATCTAAATTTCAAGAATAAACCCAGTGGCAGCACATGAAGTCCATGGCTTCACAATATAGAATATCATACTCCTGAGGACACTGGCTTTTGCTGAGAAGTAAATAATATGGAAACAAACAATGAGAGTGAGATCCTCAACAGCCAAGACCTAGATTATATTGAAACTTCCTCTTCCAAGTAGTGTGATGGTTAGCCTACCAGATTGACCACTCTGTAGGAAAAAACTATAAAAGCTGGACATAATATAAAGAGAGATAACCTTAGGATGCTGCAGAAGGAACAGGCAAAGGGACTCTGAAGAGGGTGTAGGTGAGCCCCATCAGCACCTTCCCATCTTCAGTGGCTCCTAGCCAGGGGCTGACTTCAGTTCCCATGGTAACACAGTGGCAATAGCGATGTACATGAAAAAAGCTCACCTTCTTTTCTGGTCTGGGGAACCAGAAGAGTAAAGTAAAAAACTGACAAAAGTGGGAATTTAGAAGGAAATAAAAGCAGAGTGTGATCCCCAAATTGTCTTGGTCATATCTTTGACCAACACTGAAGATACTCAAAGAACAGACTCAAAGGAGCTTAAGTAATGACAAAAGACATGAATTGAGACCAGAGCTAATGCCCATGAAACAGCTTGCTGTTCAAATCCAACCAGGAAAAATACCTACTGAAAACTAGACAATGTCATTGGGAAAAAAAAATAGAAGTGATATTCCTCAAAACTTAACATTTATAACGTCTGGACTATATTCTAAAACAGTCCAACAAAAGAAAAACCAAGAAAATAGAATGCATTCTCAGGAGAAGAGAAAATCAACTGAGTCTAATATAGAGATAAACTAGATCTTGGAATTAACATACAAGGGTTTTTAAGTGGCTCATAATTATTATCAGTGAAGTAAATAGAAACGTGTTTCCAGTGAATGGAAATCTCAGTAAAGATATAGGAAATTACACAAGATAAACAACAGAAATACGAAAGACTGAAAAAAATCAGGGACTCATTGATTAAATGATATAATATAGTCTAAAATACATGCAATTGGGATACCAGAAGGAGAGGAGGGAGAGAATAGGGCAGAAAAAAATACTTGTAGTAGAAGCTGAAAGTTTCCCAAATTGAATGAAATATTAAAAATTTAAGGAAGAAGATGTGAAACAAACATCTAGCACAATAACACAAAAATCTGTGGTGAAACACCTCATAGTTAAAATGGCAAAAAACAAAGATAAAGAGCAAATCTTAAAAACTATAAGGAAAAAAACAACATATTACATACAAGGGACCACTGATTCAACTAAGAACTGACTTCTCCTTAGAAACCATGAAAACCAGAAGAAAGTGGAGAAATCTCTTTAAAGTGCGGAAAGAATTTTTTAACCTATAAAACTAGGATTCTATACCCAATGAAAATATTCTTCAAGAATTACAGTAAATTCAAGAAATTTTCAGATGAAAGGAAACTAAGAAGAGCTGTTGCCACTATAATTGAGCCACAAGAAATTATAATAGAAATTCTTCAAATTGTTGGGAAATGATATTGGGGGAGACTTGGATTCTCATAAAAATGATAAAAATAATGGAAATATTTTAAAGATCTGCAAATTCCAAAGATTTTTATTTTTTTAATTTTTTTCTTAATTTCTTGAAAGTATACAAAAGTTGAAAGCAAAATTTCCTACATTGTCAGTTAAATTTTTTGTAGATAGAGTACATATAAGAATTATTTCATTAAGGATGAGTAGGTGCTATGGGCCTATAAGTTTGCAATATTTCTGTATTTTACATAAATTAGTACACTTTAACTCTAACACAAACAGTAAAAAGGTAGTATATATATATTGTAATCCTTAGGGTAATTACTAAAAAAAAATTACAAAGAAGAACAGGTAACATTCCAATTGGAAAATTAAAATGGAATTCCTCAAAACATTTAAATAATTCAAACAAAAGGAAGTAAGGAGCAACAAAGGAACCCAAAAATAAAAAAGTGGAAAACAAACAATAAAATAAAATGACATCAATATCAATAATTACATTAAAAATGTTTGAACTGTACGCTCTAATAGGAAAGCAGAAATCTCTGTCTCTGTCGTCTGCTCTTCTGATTTCCCACAGACTTCTGGCTTCTTCCCGTGGTTTTCTCTGGTTTCTGGCTTCTCGCTATAAGGCTTCTAGTAATATGGATTGAACCCATTCTGACTCAGTCGGCCATACCTTAGCTAATGATGACATCTTCAAAAGGCCCTATTTATACATGATTTCCAGCCCATAGAAGTGCAGATCAAGATGAATAACATGTCTTTTTGGGGTAGTGGGGTATATAATTCCATCGTACATTTCCCCACATAGACCATATGCTGAGCTGTACAAGCAGTGTCAATGCGTTCTAAAAGACTGAATCATACAATCTGTGTTCTCTGGCCATAGCCTAATGAAATAAGAAATCAATAATAAAATAACCAGGAAAACCAAAATATTTGGATATTAATCATCATACTTCTAAATCCTCATCAGTGAAAGAAATCAAATTAAAAATATTTTGAAGTGAAACGTAATAAAAATGTGACATATCTAAAGCTATGTACCATAGCTAAAACAATGTTCAAAGAGAATTCATAGCTTCTGATGCCTTTATTAATAAGGAAGAAAGGTCTAAAAATCAACAATCAATATTTTCAACCTAAAAACCTACAAGCAGCACAAATTAAATCCAAAGCAAGAAGAAGGGATTAAATAAAGATTAGAAATAATGAAATGGAAAAAATATGATTCTTTAAAAATCCCAATAAGAGTGATAAACTTCTAGCCACATAGAGCAAGATTAAGATAGAAGACACAAATTATGAATATCAGGAATAAAATTGTCCAGATCCTACAGACACTAAAAGGATTATAGGAAAATATTATGAAAACCTTATATCAATATATGTAACAACCTAAATTAAATGGGGAAAATCCCTGAAGCAAAAATATTCAGAAATGACCCAGGAAGCAAATGAAACAATAATATTGAAATAGTTATTTAAAATATTCTCACAAACTTGCTATCACTGGTGAATTCCACTAAATATTTGAGGTTTAAATAATGCCAATTAAATAAAAACTCTTTCAGAAAATAGGGAAGTGATAATTTCCAAATATATTTTGTGAGATACAGTTTTACAGTTTTACCCAGCTATCAAAATCAAACAAAATATTATCTGAAAAAAGAACTCAGGTCAATATTCCTCAAGAATATAGATTTGAATACTTTTAATAATACATGTTCAAATCCAACAATCTATTTAAGCATAATAGATCATAACCAATTAGAATTTAACCTTGAGTACAAACATCCCCAAATATAACACCTAAAAAGAATCAATGTAATTTACCATATTAGTAAAATAAAGGAAAAAATAAAGCATTTGTCATTTCAAAAGATAATAAAATCCATCTGAGAAAATTTAACACCAATTCATGATAATAATAATAAATAAAAAACTACAAGCAAGCATAGAGGGGAACAAGGTCAAACAGATTATCTATGAAAATTTTTCAGCTAATCACACTCAAAGGTGAAAGCCTAAATGCTTTTAATCTAAGATCAGGAAATGGCAAATGTGTCCAATCTCACAATTTCTATTTAAAATTGCACTCGTAGGGCTAGCCAGTGCAATAAATTAAAAAAAACAGAAATAGAGGATATAAAGAAGAAATAAAACCACTCTTACTTTCAGACAATATGGTCACGTAAGATGTAAAACCTAAGAATATAAAATAAATCTACCAAAATTAATAAATGTGTTTAGCAACATTTCAGTTTTATAGAACTTTGCTAACTAAAGCACTATAGTTAGTATACCTATATACTATCAAATATATATGTGCTTGCTGGTTTGCATAAATCACCTACCCCAGAAAAACTATGTCCTTTAATCTTCATTCAATATTGCTAGCTGGGGTATTTTTTATTGTTTCCATGGAGATGTGACCCACTCAATTGTGGGTGGTAACTTTTCATTAGATGGTCTCAATGGAGATGTGTCTCTACCTATTCAAGGCGGGGTTGCTTACTGGAGCCCTTTAAGAGGGAACCATTTAGGAAAAAGCTTCAGAACTGACAGACCCAAATAGCCAGAGACCTTTGGAGATACATAAAGAAAATATCCCTAAGGAAGCTGTTGAAGAAGCCTAGAGAGAAAGCTACCAGATGTCACCATGTGCCTTTCTAGCTGAGAGAGAAACCCCAAATGTCCTCGGCCTTCTTGAGCCAAGGTATCTTTCCCTGGATGCCTAGTTTGTATATTTTTATAGTCTTGCCTTAATTTGGACATTTTGACAGCCTTAGAACTGTAAACTTGTGACTTAATAAATTCTCCTTTTGAAAGCTGTACCATTTCTGGGATACTGTGTTCCAGAAGATTTTGCAAACTAAAACAACATTGAAAAATGAAATTAAAAAGAATTCTATTATAAGAACATCAAAAAAATAATTAGGGATAAATTTAATGGGAACTTGCAGGGGCTATAAACTTAAAATTATAAAATATGGAAAGAAAATCACAAAATAAAACCTTAATAAAAATATGCAACATATACGTGGACTTAAAGAGTGATATAGTTAAATGGTTATTTTCTAAAAATTGATCTATAGATTCTTTGCCAGTTTGAAGCTATTACATACCCCAGAAAAGCCACGACCTTTAATCTTCACTCAATGTTGCTGGGTGGGACCTTTTTGATTGTTTCCATGAAGCTGTGACCCACCCAATTGTGAGTGGTAACTTTTGATTAAATGGTTTCCATGAAGATGCATCTCAACGAATTCAAGGTGGGGTTACTTACTGGAGCCTTTTAAGAGGGAACCATTCTGGAAAAAGTTAGTGAGTCACCAGAACCAAAGAGCCAAAAGAATGGATAGAGCCCCAGGGAAACCATTGAAGAAGTCTGGAGAGAAAACTAGCAGATGTCACCATGTGCCTTTCCAGCTGAGAGAGAAACCCCAAACATCATTGGCCTTCTTGAACTAAGGTACCCTTTCCTGAATGCCATAATTTGGACATTTTTATAGCCTTGTCTTTTAATGTAGACATTTTCATGGCCTTAGAACAATAAACTTGCAGCTTAATAAATTCCCTCTTCTTAAAAGCCATTCCAGTTCTGATATACCACATTCTGGCAGCTTCGGCAAACTACAACAAATTTAATGCAATTTCAATTAAAATCCTAACAAGCTGTATAAAAGAAATTACCAAGTTATGAGTGAATGGTTAGTTCAGTGGTAGAATGCTCATCTTCCATGAGGAAGACCCAGGTTCGATTTCTAGACCATGCATCCAAAAAAAAAAAAGATTATCAAGTTCATATAAGGTATATATGGAAAGACGAAGGACTTGCAGCCTTGACTGGATTTTCATCTGGTTGGATCCTGACCAGCTGGCTGACTTAGGGAGAGGCAGGGCTGAGGTGAAGAGGTGACCCAAGAGTACCATCTGCTGTGAAGATGCAGAAAGTGCAGCCTGGCAAACTACCTTCCTGCTTAGCTTGTAACGGATCTCCAAGTAGAGTTGCAACTCCTATCCCAATCTGGTTTTGGTGGGGAATTACAGACAAATCAAGTGCAAAAGGATACCTTCAGCACAAACCCAAGCAACTACAAAATTGTAAATGAGCAAGGGAAATCAACTCTCAAAATAACCTTATTAAGATAATCAAATGACCATGCTTATGGTTCTGGAGAAGATGGCAGCTTAGTAAGACGCGCGGGTCTTAGTTCCTCCTCCAGAACAGCTACTAGGGGAGTAGAAACAATACAGAACAGCTGCCAGAGCCACGACAGAGATCAAGAAGACAGCGTACCCCCACCCTGGAACGGCTGACTGGCTAGGAGAATCCGCTCCGGTGAGATCGCCCAGGGGCGCGGGCTTCCCCGGGTGGGGCGGCAGGCGGCCAGAGTCCCTCCCTCCCTCCTTCCCGGGGCGGCTGGGAGAATTGGACAGGCGGTCCCCTAGAGCCGCGGTGTCTGGCGCCCCCCCCCAAGCGCAGCCCCCCGGACCAACTGGGAGAATTGGATCGGAGATCCCCAGGCCGTAGAGAACGGTGACTGGGGTCCCTTCCAAACACGTGGCTTCCAGGTCCAGCTGGGAACGGTGCACTCCCCTGGGCCGCAGCGGCTGGCGCCCTCCCGCCACGCTTGGTGCCCCAGGCCAACTAGGAGATTTGGATGGGCGCTCTCCCGGGCTGCGGCGGCCGGCGACCCTCCCCACGTTCGGATCCCCGGGGCGGCTGGGAGATTCAGATGGGCACTCTCCCAAGCCGCTTCGGCTGGCGAACCTCCCCCACAGCTAGAGTTTTCCAAAGTTAAAGGACACACAGCACCTTTTACTGGTGGGACCTGCAGACAAACAAGTGCCATGAGCGATACCTACTGGGAAGGATAAGAAAAACAGAACCCAGAGATTTCACAGAAAAATACTTCAACCTGCGGGGTCTTACACCCAGGGAAATCTGATTAAATGCCCAGACACCAGCAGAAGATAATGGACCACGCTCAGAAAATTGAAAATATGGCCCAGTCAAAGGAACAAATCGATAGTTCAAATGAGATACAGGAGCTGAGACAGCTAATGCTGAACATACGAACAGAAATGGAAAACCTTTTCAAAAACCAAATCGATAAATTGAGGGAGGATATGAAGAAGACATGGGCTGAACAAAAAGAAGAAATAGAAAAACTGAAAAAACAAATCACAGAACTTATGGAAGCGAAGTACAAAGGAGAAAAGATGGAAAAAACAATGGATACCTACAATGATAGATTTAAAGAGACAGAAGATAGAATTAGTGATTTGGAGGATGGAACATCTGAATTCCAAAAAGAAACAGAAACGATCTGGAAAAGAATGGAAAAATTTGAACAGGGGATCAGGGAACTGAAGAACAATATGAACGCACAAATACACATGTTGTGGGTGTCCCAGAAGGAGAAGAGAAGGGAAAAGGAGGAGAAAAACTAATGGAAGAAATTATCACTGAAAATTTCCCAACTCTTATGAAAGACCTAAAATTACAGATCCAAGAAGTGCAGCGCATCCCAAAGAGAATAGGCCCAAATAGGCGTTCTCCAAGACACTTACTAGTTAGAATGTCAGAGGCCAGAGAAAGAGAGGATCTTGAAAGAAGCAAGAGAAAAACAATCTGTCACATACAAGGGAAACCCAATAAGACTATGTGTAGATTTCTCAGCAGAAACCATGGAAGCTAGAAGACAGTGGGATGATATATTTAAATTACTAAAAGAGAAAAACTGCCAACCAAGACTCCTATATCCAGCAAAATTGTCCTTCAAAAATGAGGGAGAAATTAAAACATTCTCAGACAAAAAATCACTGGGAGAATTTGTGACCAAGAGACCAGCTCTGCAAGAAATACTAAAGGGAGCACTAGAGTCAGATATGAAAAGACAGAAGAGAGAGGTATGGAGAAGAGTGTAGAAAGAAGGAAAATCAGATATGATGTACATAATACAAAGGCAAAATGGTAGAGGAAAATATTATCTAAACAGTAATAACACTAAATGTTAATGGACTGAATTTCCCAGTCAAAAGACATAGACTGGCAGAATGGATTAAAAAACAGGATCCTTCTATATGCTGTCTACAGGAAACACATCTTAGACCCAAAGATAAACATAGGTTGAAAGTGAAAGGTTGGGAAAAGATATTTCATGAAAATAACAACCAGAAAAGAGCAGGAGTAGCTATACTAATATCCAACAAATTAGACTTCAAATGTAAAACAGTTAAAAGAGACAAAGAAGGACACTATATACTAATAAAAGGAACAATTAAACAAGAAGACATAACAATCATAAATATTTATGCACCGAACCGGAATGCTCCTAAACACGTGAGGAATACACTGCAAACAATGAAAAGGGAAATAGACACATATACCATAATAGTTGGAGACTTCAATTCACCACTCTCATCAATGGACAGAACATCTAGACAGAGGATCAATAAAGAAATAGAGAATCTGAATATTACTATAAATGAGCTAGACTTAACAGACATTTATAGGACATTACATCCCACAACAGCAGGATACACCTTTTTCTCAAGTGCTCATGGATCATTCTCAAAGATAGACCATATGCTGAGTCACAAAGCAAGTCTTAACAAATTTAAAAAAATTGAAATCATACACAACACTTTCTCGGATCATAAAGGAATGAAGTTGGAAATCAATAATAGGCAGAGTGCTAGAACATTCACAAATACGTGGAGGCTCAACAATACACTCTTAAACAACGAGTGGGTTAAAGAAGAAATTGCAAGAGAAATTAGTAAATACCTCGAGGCACATGAAAATGAAAACACAACATATCAAAACTTATGGGACGCAGCAAAGGCAGTGCTAAGAGGGAAATTTATTGCCCTAATGCCTATATCAGAAAAGAAGAAAAGGCAAAAATGCAGGAATTAACTGTCCACTTGGAAGAACTGGAGAAAGAACAGCAAACTAATCCCAAAGCAAGCAAAAGGAAAGAAATAACAAAGATTAGAGCACAAATAAATGAAATTGAAAACATGAAAACAATAGAGAAAATCAATAAGACCAGAAATTGGTTCTATGAGAAAATCAATAAGATTGATGGGCCCTTAGCAAGACTGACAAAAAGAAGAAGAGAGAGGATGCAAATAAATAAGATCAGAAATGGAAGAGGAGACATAACTACTGACCTCACAGAAATAAAGGAGGTAATAACAGGATACTATGAACAACTTTATGCTAATAAATACAACAATTTAGAGGAAATGGACGGGTTCCTGGAAAGACATGAACAACCAACTTTGACTCAAGAAGAAATAGATGACCTCAACAAACCAATCACAAGTAAAGAAATTGAATTAGTCATTCAAAAACTTCCTAAAAAGAAAAGTCCAAGACCAGACGGCTTCACATGTGAATTCTATCAAACATTCCAGAAAGAATTAGTACCAACTCTCCTCAAACTCTTCAAAAAAATCGAAGTGGAGGGAAAACTACCTAATTCATTCTACGAAGTCAACATCACCCTCATACCAAAACCAGGCAAAGATATTACAAAAAAAGAAAACTACAGACCAATCTCTCTAATGAATATAGATGCAAAAATCCTCAATGAAATTCTAGCAAATCGTATCCAACAACACATTAAAAGAATTATACATCATGACCAAGTAGGATTCATCCCAGGTATGCAAGGATGGTTCAACATAAGAAAATCAATTAATGTAATACACCATATCAACAAATCAAAGCAGAAAAATCACATGATCATCTCAATTGATGCAGAGAAGGCATTTGACAAGATTCAACATCCTTTCCTGTTGAAAACACTTCAAAAGATAGGAATACAAGGGAACTTCCTTAAAATGATAGAGGGAATATATGAAAAACCCACAGCTAATATCATCCTCAATGGGGAAAAATTGAAAACTTTCCCCCTAAGATCAGGAACAAGACAAGGATGTCCATTATCACCACTATTATTCAACATCGTGTTGGAGGTTCTAGCCAGACCAATTAGACAAGAAAAAGAAATACAAGGCATCAAAATTGGAAAGGAAGAAGTAAAACTATCACTGTTTGCAGACGATATGATATTATACGTCGAAAACCCGGAAAAATCCACAACAAAACTACTAGAGCTAATAAATGAGTACAGCAAAGTAGCAGGTTACAAGATCAACATTCAAAAATCTGTAGCATTTCTATACACTAGTAATGAACAAGTGGAGGGGGAAATCAAGAAACGAATCCCATTTACAATTGCAACTAAAAGAATAAAATACCTAGGAATAAATTTAACCAAAGAGACAAAAAAACTATATAAAGAAAACTACAAAAAACTGTTAAAAGAAATCACAGTAGACCTAAATAGATGGAGGGGCATACCGTGTTCATGGATTGGAAGACTAAATATAGTTAAGATGTCAATCCTACCTAAATTGATTTACAGATTCAATGCAATACCAATCAAAATCCCAACAACTTATCTTTCAGAAATAGAAAAAACAATAAGCAAATTTATCTGGAAGGGCAGGGTGCCCCGAATTGCTAAAAACATCTTGAGGAAAAAAAATGAAACTGGAGGTCTCGTGCTGCCTGACTTTAAGGCATATTATGAAGCCACAGTGGTCAAAACAGCATGGTATTGGCATAAAGATAGATATATCGACCAATGGAATCGAATAGAGTGCTCAGATATAGACCCTCTCATCTATGGACATTTGATCTTTGATAAGGCAGTCAAGCCAACTCACCTGGGACAGAACAGTCTCTTCAATAAATGGTGCCTAGAGAACTGGATATCCATATGCAAAAGAATGAAAGAAGACCCATCTCTCACACCCTATACAAAAGTTAACTCAAAATGGATCAAAGATCTAAACATTAGGTCTAAGACCATAAAACAGTTAGAGGAAAATGTAGGGAGATATCTTATGAATCTTACAATTGGAGGCAGTTTTATGGACCTTAAACCTAAAGCAAGAGCACTGAAGAAGGAAATAAATAAATGGGAGCTCCTCAAAATTAAACACTTTTGTGCATCAAAGAACTTCATCAAGAAAGTAGAAAGACAGCCTACACAATGGGAGACAATATTTGGAAATGACATATCAGATAAAGGTCTAGTATCCAGAATTTATAAAGAGATTGTCCAACTCAACAACAAAAACACAGCCAACCCAATTACAAAATGGGAAAAAGACTTGAACAGACACCTACCAGAAGAAGAAATACGGATGGCCAAGAGGCACATGAAGAGATGCTCAATGTCCCTGGCCATTAGAGAAATGCAAATCAAAACCACAATGAGATATCATCTCACACCCACCAGAATGGCCATTATCAACAAAACAGAAAATGACAAGTGCTGGAGAGGATGCAGAGAAAGAGGCACACTTATCCACTGTTGGTGGGAATGTCAAAGGGTGCAACCACTGTGGAAGGCAGTTTGGCGGTTCCTCAAAAAGCTGAATATAGAATTGCCATACGACCCAGCAATACCATTGCTAGGTATCTACTCAAAGGACTTAAGGGCAAAGACACAAACGGACATTTGCACACCAATGTTTATAGCAGCGTTATTTACAATTGCAAAGAGATGCAAACAGCCAAAATCCCATCAACAGAAGAGTGGCTAAACAAACTGTGGTATATACATACGATGGAATATTATGCAGCTTTAAGACAAGATAAACTTATGAACCATGTAATAACATGGATGGACCTAGAGAATATTATGCTGAGTGAATCCAGCCAAAAACTAAAGGACAAATACTGTATGGTCCCACTGATGTGAACGGACATTCGAGAATAAACTTGAAATATGTCATTGGTAACAGAGTTCAGCAGGAGTTAGAAACAGGGTAAGACAATGGGTAATTGAAGCTGAAGGGATACAGACTGTGCAACAGGACTAGATACAAAAACTCAAAAATGGACAGCACAATACTACCTAATTGTAAAGTAATCATGTTAAAACACTGAATGAAGCTGCATCTGAGCTATAGGGTTTTTTTTTGTTTTTGTTTGCTTGTTGGTTTGTTTGTTGTTGTTGTTTTTTACTATTATTACTACTTTTATTTCTTTTCTTTATATTAACATTTTATATCTTTTTCTGTTGTGTTGCTAGTTCCTCTAAACCGATGCAAATGTACTAAGAAACAATGATCATGCATCTATGTGATGATGTTAAGAATTACTGAGTGCATATGTAGAACGGTATGATTTCTAAATGTTGTGTTAATTTTTTTTTCTTTCCGTTAATAAAAAAATAAAAAAATAAAAATAAAACAAACACAATGAGATATCATCTCACACCCACCAGAATGGCCATTATCAACAAAACAGAAAATGACAAGTGCTGGAGAGGATGCAGAGAAAGAGGCACACTTATCCACTGTTGGTGGGAATGTCAAAGGGTGCAACCACTGTGGAAGGCAGTTTGGCGGTTCCTCAAAAAGCTGAATATAGAATTGCCATACGACCCAGCAATACCATTGCTAGGTATCTACTCAAAGGACTTAAGGGCAAAGACACAAACGGACATTTGCACACCAATGTTTATAGCAGCATTATTTACAATTGCAAAGAGATGCAAATAGCCAAAATGTCCATCAACAGACGAGTGGCTAAACAAACTGTGGTATATACATACGATGGAATATTATGCAGCTTTAAGACAGGATAAACTTATGAAGCATGTAATAACATGGATGGACCTAGAGAACATTATGCCGAGTGAGTCTAGCCAAAAACTAAAGGACAAATACTGTATGGTCCCACTGATGTGAACGGACATTCGAGAATAAACTTGGAATATGTCATTGGTAACAGAGTCCAGCAGGAGTTAGAAACAGGGTAAGATAATGGGTAATTGGAGCTGAAGGAATACAGACTGGGCAACAGGACTAGATACAAAAACTCAAAAATGGACAGCACAATAATACCTAATTGTAAAGTAATCATGTTGTTACACTGAATGAAACTGCATCTGAGCTATAGGTTTTTTTTTTTTGTCTGTGTTTGTTTGTTTGTCTTTTTTTTTTTACTATTATTATTATTATTTTTATTTTTTTTCTCTATATTAACATTCTATATCTTTTTCTGTTGTTTTGCTAGTTCTTTTCCTAAATCGATGCAAATGTACTAAGAAATGATGATCATGCATCTATGTGATGATGTTAAGAATTACTGATAGCATATGTAGAATGGAATGATTTCTAAATGTTGTGTTAATTTCTTTTTTTTCTTTAATTAATAAAAAAGAGATAATCAAATGACTCAGAGGCAGAAAAAATCACAAAACACATGAATATGCTAGAAAATATGGTCCAGCCAAATGATCAGATTTAAACACCAGAAGAGACACAGAATTTGGAACAACTAATCAGAGATGTCTGTACAAATCTCCTAAATACATTCAATGGGTTGAATAAAGACAAAGGATATGAAGAAGACACAAGAAGAACATAGAGAATAACCTGAAAGAATAGAAAAACAGCAGATCTTACAGAAATAAAGGATACTATAGATCAAATTAGAAATATACTAGAGATACACAACAGCAGATTTGAAGAGGCAGAAGAAAGAATAAGAGAACTAGAGGACAGGACAACTGAATTCAAACACACAAAATAATAAATGGTGAAAAAAGATGGAAAAATTTGAATTGGATATCAGGGAAAAATGAACATCATGAAGCACACAAATATTAAAAACCATTGTGTCCGAGAAGGAGAAGAGCAGAGTAAAGGGCTAGAAAGATTATTTGAGGACATAATTGGGGAAAACGTCCCAACCCTTATCAAAAACATAAATACGCAAATCAAAGAAGCTGAATGAACTCCAAATAGAATAAATTCAAATAGACCCACTCCAAAACACATACTAATCAGACTGACAAATGCTGAAGAGAAGCAGAAAGTCCTAAAAGCAGCAAGAGAAAAGTGATTCACATGCACAAGGGACACCACATGAAATTAAGTGCAGACTCAACAGGCACCATGATACATTTAAGATTCTGGAAGAGAAAAATTTCCAACTAAGAATTCTTTATCCAACAAAATTGTCCTTCAAAAGTGACAAAGATTAAATTTCACAGTCAAACAAATAATGAGAGAATTTGTTAACAAGTGACTGACCCTGCAAGAAAATACTAAAGGGAGTTCTGTCAGCTACAAGGAAAAAAAAAAGCAAGAGAGGGAAATCTGGAGTAGGGAACAGAATAGAAGAGTATTAGCCAGGGTATTTTAAAGAATAAAAAGAAAGAGAGGGGCAAAATTTATAGATCTGACAAATAAAAGCCAAATAAGATGGTAGATTCAAGAACTGCCCTTATAGTAATAATTTTGAATGTTGATAGACTAACCTCACCAATTAAAAGATACAGATTAACAGAATGGATTTAAAAAATGACCCATCTGTATGCTTTTACAAGGGACTTATTTTAGACTTAAGGACACAAATAGATTGAAAATGAAAGGATGGAAAAAGATATTCTATGCAAGGTATAAGCAAAAAGAAGCAGTAGTAGCTATACTAATATCAGACAAAATAGACTTTAAATACAAAGATATCATGAGAGACAAGGAAGGACACTACGTATTAGTAATAGGAACACTCAACAAAGAAGAATTATACATCCAAACAAGGAGTCCCAAAGAACATGAGGCAAACCCTGGCAAACTGCAGGGAGCAACAGACATTTCATCAATAATAGTGTAAAACTTCAGTACACCACTCTCTTCTATAGATAGAACAACCAAACAGAGCATCAATAAGGAAATAGGGAACCTAAACAATGTGATAACAATGTAACCTAACAGACATATATATATATATATATATATATGAACTATATAGTTACACCCCCAAACACCAGGATATACATTCTTCTCTAGTGCTGGTAGTATGCTGTCCTGGCTAGATCATATGCTAGGACATAAAGCAGGTCTTAAAAATTTTAAACAGATTGAAATCATTCAAAGTATTTCCTCTACTCATATGGAATGAAGCTGGAAATCAATAACCACAAAAGAACCAGAAATTTCACAAATATATGGAGATTAAATAACACACTCTTAAACAATCAGAGGGTCAAAAAAGAAATTGCAAGAGAAATCACTAAATATCTGGAGACAAACGAAAATGAGAATGCAAAACATCAGAACTTTTGGGATGTAGCAAAGACAGTGCTAAGAGAGAAATTTATTGCCTTAAATGCCTTTATTTAAAAAGAAGAAAGAGCAAAAAATTTAGGGCTTAACTGCTCACCTTGAGGAACTAGGGAAAGAATAGCAAAAGAACCCCAAGGCACATAGAAGAGAAATAACAAAGATTAAAGCAGAAATAAATTAATTGGAGAAAAAATAAAAATAATCAATAAAGCCAAAATTTGATTCTTTGAGAAAATAAATAAAATTGATGGACCCTTAGCTTGGCTGACAAAGAATAAAAGAGAGGAGATGCAAATAAACAAAATCAGAAATGAAAAGAAGGGTCATTACCATGGACCCTGAAGAAATTAAAAAAAAAATCATAAAAGGAAACTATGAACAACCATATGCCAACAAACAGACAACTTAGATGAAAAGGACACGAATAACCTACACTTACTTGAGAAGATGAAGAAGATCTCAACAAACCAATTACAAGTAGAGATTCAATCAATCATCAAAAAGCTTCCTACAAAGAAAATCCCAGGGCCAGATGGCTTTATATGGGAATCTTAATAAACATTCCAAAAAGAACTAACAACATCCCTGCTTAAACTTTTCTAAACTTTCGAGGGAAAAAGAACACTACCTACATTATGAAGCTAACCACCTCTAATACTAAAATAGGAAAAGATACTACAAGAAAGGAAAACTACAGGCCAACCTCCCTAATGAATATAGATGTAAAAATTCTAAAAAAAAATTAGGAAATCTAACCCAATGGCTCATTTAAAGTGGGGTTTATTCCAGACACACAAGAAAATCAATCAGTTTTATACAACATATTAAAAAGTCAAAAGGAGCTGTGAAGTACAATGGCCCCGAGGGGGCAGGTGTTTGCTGGAATGGCTGTGCAGAAATGTAGTGGCTTGGGCTAGCCAGATCGTTGGCAGACAGGAAAGATCTCCGAAGAAGTGACATTTGAGCAGCAATCTGAAGGAAAAGGAGCCAGACATGTCAAGATCTGGGGGAATAATTTTCCAGGTAGAGCAAATCAAAAGTGCAAAGCTTTTGATGCTAGAATAAGCTTGACTGTTTACAGGAAGTACAAGAAAGAAGGCCAGTGTGGCTGAAACAGGATCAATATTTCTCTATAGCCCCCTCCCTAGAATGGCCAGATACCCATGGGGGCCAGCATAAGAACCAGCCACACTTTGCTTGTATTGGCTTCCACTTTCATGCGACCAGAGTATTTGAAGGGACTCTCCCAGAGGAGCAATGCCCAGGAAACAATGCTGCTTCAGTTGACAGTGATCAAAGTGATGAAAATCAAAATATTGTCTTAAAAAGCTGACATCCACACAAAGGAGAAATGCACTGACATCATTAAATGACTTTAAAAATCATCTGAAGTGGATTCTAAATTAAGCTCTATGTTTCAGAATTCAGATAAATTGTTATCCCACATGGCTACAAATTGTCTTGCATTGCTTCTCTATTTCCAACTGAGAGAGTAGATATCATTAAGTAATTCTTGGATTGTTTTTGTCAAAAAAAATCTGAGTACTCTGAAAATGATAAGATAGCATCCTGTCTCTGGATTACAATTGTAATAAAAGAAACATTTAAAGATACATGTTTGCAAAAACAAAACAAAACAAAAAACCACATTCTAAAGCAGTTCCTGGCTCCTTTTGACACCATTTTTTAAAGTATTTAACAACTCCTTATTTTCTCAGCATTCTGAAACCTGCTAAGATACTTCTAAAATAACAAATAGCTTGATGAGTTTACTGGAGTTGCTTGAACTTCTTTAGCCTCCAGAATCTACCTGAAGTCACATTTCACTTGCGAGAGGATTTTATTTTTGAAACTTTCTTGTGTGTTAGACATTATTACCTGCCCATTCAGGCATTCATGAAAAAGAAGTTCATACTGTTCATTAAAAAAGAATTTCTCTGTAAAGTGGGTGAAAACCTCTTTCCTGGATCTGCCCTTTCCTTAATGCCACCAGATCTTCATTTCTCTGTGAACTTGGTGTTGCTGAGAATTTTGTTCATGGAAAACCTTCCTTCTTTGGAGGTGATGAAATTCAGCCTCACTGTGAAAGTATCTCTTGTCTAGACCAAGTGATTCTGAGAATGAGCTTAGTTTTAATTAAATCCTTAGAAATCAAGTTTCAAAATTGTACTTCAGCAAATGAAATGAAAGTTGATTTACAGAGATTCATATCTGAGTTACAGACCTTCTTAAATTCTCGTCTTTAGTCCTCTCTGCAATTGCACAAATCCCTGTGAATGGCTGACCAGGGTCTTCATAGGACGAGACAGTGACATGCTGGAGGCTGCCAAGGCATCCCAGGGCATCTACCTCAAGTTGACCCAACCATGCTGTAAAGCTACTGAAATCTTAACCCAAGAACAATTAAGGTGGAACTGCTGTCACACACATGAAAATGGCTCTAATCCTCACTGTATTTTCTCATTCTTCTTAAAAAATATTGAGGATTTGATTTGACCATTCTTCTTGGCTTTTTATTTCATCAGAAACCTGTTTTCTTGACTATTTTGTTAGATATTTAAAATCACTCCAAAAAGATTGGGGTAATTTTTTCATCATTTGTAAGTATTTTGATGCAACTGAATCTGGAGAGGGCTTTGATATTTGTAGTTGTATGCCCTCACTTGTCCAAGAAGGAGCATCAACCAGATGGAACCACATTATTTAACTGCCCTTAATGGTCACATAAATGCTAATGCTTGGGTCTCTTGGGCTTCTGATGCTTCTTCTGAACCATCCAACCAGGTTGTGACATTAAGGGAGACCCATGCCGTGCTCCAGGGTGATAGTCAGACTTCTCCCCAGCCTAATCAAGGTCTGTGGATTATGACAGCCCTGATGATTCTGAAGTGGAATCCACAGATCAGCATTTAGCAAACAGTAAGCAGACGTCTTTACACCAAGAAGCAATTAAGAAGAGTCTGGACACAGCTGGGCCAAGAATGGATAAAAAAAGTTTGGATTAGAGCCTGAATCATGGATTCTGATACTAAATGAATATAATACTAGTTTCTTCAGTGATTGTGAAGTAGCCCCAAACAACCCTGCTTCCGAAATGGGAATATCCTCAGAACATGCTTTGAAGAATTACAAAGTACTGTTAAGCATTTCCAGAAGAAAAATCTTTCCCCATAGGTCCTACTTTGCTAGCTGCCAGTATGTAATATACCAGAAATGGAACAGCTTTTTAAAAGGGGAATTTAATAAGTTGCTAGCTTACAGTTTTAAGGCCAAGAAAATGTCCCAATTAAAACAAGTCTATAGAAATGTTCAATCTAAGGTATCCAGGTAAAGATACTTAGATTCAAGAAGGCTGATGACAGTCAGGGTTCCTCTCTCATCTGGAAAGGTACATGGCAAACACGGCATTGTCTGCTAGCTTCCTCTCCAGACTTCCTGCTTCATGAAGCTCCCCAAGAGGCATTTTCCTTCTTCAGGGCCAAAAGTAGCTGGCTGGTGGACTCTCTCTGCTTTCTGGTTCTGTGGTGTTATGTCCTCCTTCTCTGCTCTCTCAGAATCTCATGGCTTTCTCTCTTATGTTCTTTAACTTTTTCCAAAATGCTTCTTCTTTTAAAGGATTCCAGTAAAATCAGTGGAGACCCACCTGGAATGGGTGGAGACACATCTCCACCTAATCAAGTTTAATAGCCATTTTTGATTGAGTCACATCTCCGTGGAGATACGCTAATTAAAGTTTCGAACACACAGTACTAAACAGGGATTAGAAGAAACCGTTGCTCCCACAAGATTGATTTAGGATTAAAACATGGTTTTTGTAAGGTACATTTACAAGAGCAAGTAAAATAATCAAGTATATACAAATAAACTTATCCAAGGATGTAAAGGACCTTTACATAGAAAATTACAAAACATTGCTAAAAGTAGTCAAATATCTGAATAGGTGGGAAAATACTCCATGTTCATGGATAGGAAGGCTAAATATCATTAAGATGTTAATTCTACCCAAAGTGATCTACAGATTCCATGCAATACCAATCAAAACTCTAACAACCTACTTTAAGACTTAGAAAAGCTAGTCATTAAATTTATTTTGGAAGGGAAATGGGGCCCTGGATAGCCTAAAACATTTTCAAAAGGAGAATGAAATGGGAAGACTTATACTTCCTGATTTTAAAGCTTAACATAAAGCCACAGTGGTCAAGACAGCATGGTATTGACACAGAGATAGACAAATTGATCAATGGAATTGAATTAAGAGTTTAGAAATTGACTTTCAGATATACGGTCAATTGATCTTCAACAGGTCCCCCAAATCCACCAAACTGGGACAGAATCATTTTTCAATAATAGGCATGGGAGAACTGGATATTCATAGTCAAAGGAATGAAAGAGGACCCCAGCTCACACCCTATACAAAAATTAACTCAAAGAGGATCAAAGACCTAAACATAAGAACTGGCACAACAAAACTCTGAGAAGAAAATATAGGGAAACATTTTCAAGACCTAGTAATCAGACGTAGCTTCTTAGACCTTACAACCAAAGCACAAGCAAAAAAAGATAAAAGTCTCAAATACTTCTGTGTCTCAAAGGACTTTGTCAAAAAGGTAAAGGGGCAGCCAACTCAATGGGAGAAAATATTTGGAAACCATATATCTGATAAAGGTTTGATATTCAACCTTTATATATAAAGAAGTCATACAACTCAAAAACAAAAGAACCCGATAATAAAATGGGAAAAAGATACAAATAGACATTATTTTGAAGAAGAAATACAAATAGCTAAAAAGCACATGAAAAGATTTTCTTCAATAGCTATAATGGAAATTCAAATCAAAACCACAATGAGATGTCATCTTACACCTGTAAGAATGGCTGGCATTAAACAAAACAGGAAACTACAAATACTGGAGAGAATGTAAATAAATTTTGAATATTTATTCACTCCTGGTGGGAATGTATAATGGTACAGCCACAGTGGAAGACAGTTTGGCACTTCCTCAGAAAACTAAATATTGAGTTGCCCTGTGACCTGGCAAGACCACTACTCAGTATATATCCTGAAGAGCTGAAAAGAATGTCATGAACAGAAATCTGCACATGGATGTTCATAGTGGCATTATTCATAATTGCCAAAATATGGAAGCAACCCAAATGCCCACCAACAGACGAGTGGATAGACAAAATGTGGTATATACATATGTTGGAATATTATGCAGCAGCAAGAAGAAATGAGGTTCTGAAGCATATGAAAACATGGATGAAACTTGAGGACGTAATCCTGAGTGAAAAAGCTGACCCAAAAAGATAGACATGGTTTGATTTCACCAATATGAACTCTCTTGAAAATGTAAACTCAAGAGTCTTAAAATGTAGAAGATAAGAGGCTTAGAGACATAAAATATTTTTATATTTCCATGTAAAATAGGAGCTAGAGAATGGGGAGTTGTTACCTAATATGTACAGACTAGTTAATGAGATTGAACTTAGAAGTATAGGAATGGATAGAGGTAATGATAGCTCGTTGGAGGTTGTATGAGCAATAGTATCACACGGACGGTGAATACGACTGAAAGGAGTTGTTTAGAGCCATGTATCTCACCTTTAAGTGCTACAAATATAAGTAAGTTCTTGCATGAACTACTTTAAAAGTATGACACTTACACAAAGATTTAATAACAGAAAGATATATGCAAAAAACTACTTATTGCATCCTATGGTCTATATTTAACAGGAATACATCACTAGTACCACAATAATACAAAAGGGGTAAATAATTGAGGGGATAAGAGTTAAGGAGAGTTTGGGATTTTCTCTTTGGTCTGTGGGTGTCTGTCTGTTCCTTTTCTCTTTGAAGCATTGAAAATTGTCTAAAATTGAGAGTGATAATGATTGTACAACTAAATGAGGATACTGTGAAACACTGTTTATTTTGGATAGAATATCAGCTATATGAATGTATCTCAGCGAAATCTGAAGTTTCAAGATAAATAAATAAGAAAGATTCAAGTGCTAGAGAAAACGTGGAGAGGTATACCAACTCAATGTTGGTAAGCTAGCATAATGGGGCAGAACCTCCAGAGAATAATACAACGGATCCACAAGAGGCTAAATATACGGCTGCCATATGATTAGGCAATCCTGTTACTGAGAATACACTCGAAAGAACTGAGTGCAGGGACTTGAATAGACATTTGCACACTGATGTTTATGGTGACGTTATTTGTGAAACCTAAAGGATGGAGGTGGCCAGAGGGTACATTGACTGAGAAGCGAAAGGGTGAACTATGATGCATACATACGATAGAATATTGTGTGACTATGGAAAGGAACAAAGTCATGAGGCATGCAACAAGATGAATCAACCATGAGGACATTATGTTGAGCAAAATAAACCAGAAAGAAAAAGGCAAATATTGTATGGTCTCTTTTAGAAACTACTTAAGAAGATTGGGGCCTAGATTATAAGTACTTACAGTACTGACAGTTATTCCTGAGCTCTAAGTGTTATTTCTAAATTTCAGGATGCTGTTCTATATGTGTATAGCCTGGTATTTTCCTGGAACTTTGGGTACCTGTCTGACACCTAAGACTTAGAGCTGGAATTTTGCACCTCTGAAAATCAGCATACCTACATACTGCAACTGTTAAAGAAGCAGAAAAAGAGATCAGGCTTCAATTAGAGATAAGAACACAGCCATCCTGGTTGGGACTAAGGTAAATCAGAATGCAGGGTAAAGGACGATATCGGTTGTATTTTAGAACTTCACCTATGCTATGAGAACAAAGCAGATGATTTATTTTGTCCAAAACCCAAATTTTCTGTAGTACACAATCTAATTTAACCAGTTTGGCCAGTTCAGTTAAACAACCTAAACACATGGAGCCTAGAATTGGGAACAAGATCTTGTAATTCTGTATAGCTTAATGTAATACCTGGATATATAAAAGAGTATATTGGGGAGATAATTAAAAATAGTGGAAAGTCCTTTGAAGGACTGGAGGAAAAAAAAATGGAACTATTAAACTTTCCTGCCTGGTAAATCCCTGACTCTCTCTCAAACCTCAGAGATGCCAAAGTTTATAGGCTATGATCTTGATCTTCAGGTTTGCTCTTGAGTCTTGCTCTTAAGAAACTGGTATTTTTAGTGGAGAAGCTAAGCCTAATTGTAATAACACTTAAGAGTAACTTCCATAGAACCTCTTTTGTGGCTCAGATGTGGCCTCTCCCTCTCTCTCTAAGCCCAACTCTGCAAGTAAAATCAATACCCAACCCCTAATGTGGGACATAATGCCCAGGGATGTAAGTTTCCCTGGCAACATGGGACATGACTCCGAGGGATAAGCTGGCCCTGGCTGTGGGATTGAAATGCCTGCCTGACCAAAAGGAGGAAAAGAAATGTAACAAAATAAGATATCAGTGGCTAAGTGATTTCAAGTAGAGTCAAGAAGCTGTTCTGGAGGCTACTCTTATGCAAACTTCAGCTAGATATTGCTAGTTGCCATGGAATGCCAACCCTAACTAACAATACTCTCATAAACCCTAAAGAATATTTACCAGGGCTCTGTAACTATAAGTTTCACTTAATACTTTTATCTTTCAGAAACCTATACTCTCCAGATGGTTCCTAGGCCAGTTAATTCCTGAAACCTAGAGTTACCAGTCTCTCCAAGAGTATTAACCAGTTGCATACCTCTATACCATAATGCTGACACCCTTTTTCAACATGAAGAAGTTAGAATGGCCATTGCTCAAATATCCCTAAGAAGTGGGAGAAGAATAAAAGGAAAAGGAGGCACTGTATCAGAGAAGATAGGATTCAGCAAATGAGTATGACTACTGAATCATTATACCGATATTTCTCTTTAGTCTCCACTGACTTAGGGCAGCTAGAAGAAAGCACCTGAAATGGTTGCACTGTAACCCATATCATACTTTGAAATTTGTACTAAGACTGCTTGTTAAAATGTACTTTGAAATTTATCACTTTTCTGTGTATATATTTCACAATAAAAAAAGTTTTAAAAAAAGGATTGTTAATAAAATGAAATGTCAAGCCACAGAATGGGAGAAAAATTTTGCAAAACAAAAATCCATGGAGGGGCTTGTGCCCAGAATAGGAAAAGAACTATTGCAATTCAATAAGAAGATGATACATAATCCATTTTAAAAACAGTAAAATATTTAAACAGGCAAAATAATATACAGAATGTCAAATAAGCACATGAAAAGATGTTAAACATCACTAGATATCATAGTAATACAAATGAAACACAACTAATTTTCACATACTAAAATAGCTAGAATTAAGAGAATGGGCAAGTCAAACATTGGTAAGAATGTAGAAAAATGAAATGATACTGCTGTTGGGAATGCCAATTGGTATAGTCACTTTGGAAAAAAAGTAAGTCATTATCTCATTTGACTAAATATATTCTTGCCATATGATCCAGCAATTCCACTCACTGGTTTTAACCTACAGGAATGAAAACATATGTCTCTACAAAGACATTATGCAAATATTCACATACATTTTATTACTAATAGCCCCAAACTGAGGAGCGTCTGCGTATCCATTGTTTTAATTTCCGAGGCTGCTTAAGCAGATACCATGAAATGGGTTGGCTTACAACAATGGTACTTTATTAGCTTACCATTTAAGACTGTAAGAATGTCCAAATCAAGACATCTTCAGAGCAATACTTTCTTCCTGAAAACTGGCTGCCAACAATTTTTGGCTCCTCTGCCACATGGCAAAGCACATGGCAGCTTCTGCTGGTCTCTCCCTCACTTCTGGCTTTGTTGCTTTCATCTTCCTACTCCCATGCCTGGTACTTGCTCACTCACAATCACTCTCTCTCTCCCTGTATTTGATCCATTTATAAGGGATTCCAGCAAGAAGACTAAGACCCATCCTGAATAAAGTGGGTCACATCTTAATTTAAGCAGTCTGTCAATAAGTCCTATTTAGAATGGTTCCAAACCCACAGGAATGAATTAAGTTTAAGAACATGACTTCCTGGGGTACATACAACTTCAAACCACCACACCCATCAACAATGACTGGATAAGCAAACTTTAGTATCCATTTATGGAATACTACTCAGCAATGAAAAGGAGTGACATTTTAATATTTGCAACTATGTGGATGAATCTCAAAAATACTACACTAAGAAAAATATTCAAATATAAATTATTTATTGCATTATAATTTATACAAAATCGTACAATATGCAAAATCATAGTTACTAAAAACTTGAGTTACGTTTTTACTATATACACAGTTACTGTATTTATTAAAGGGCTGGAAGGAGTAGATCAATTGCAAACAGGAACAAGGTGAGAAAACTAGTCTCTATGTTGACTATAGTGTCAGCTATATAATTATCAAAGTTCATGAAACTATGCTTAAAATTGGTGAATTTGTTCATATAAGTAATAATATAATAATACTTTCCATCCCCCCCCCAAAATTAAAGAATTGACTTACTGTTAAAACAATCTGTTGATTTGAAAGGAGGTAATATGTCAGCAAATATAGTCTGCCTGGGAGTACTTAGTGGAATTTTGCAACTGTGTCTAAATTTTTACTAATGTAACCAGTCTCTGAAGATGTGGGAGGTTGGACCCAGTAGCATGGGCCACTAAGTACGTTTGGATAAAAAAAAAAAAAAAAGGTTATTCTCATAACTATTCTTCTGTGTTTTCCTTCAGGCTGTTCAATTTGTCCTAGAGTACATCAGTGGAATCAGTGCTCTCCATAATTCAAGGAAAAAAAGAAAGGTAAGTTTTAAAACCCTCCGGTATTTATTAGCAGGTATAAAAATAGGATTGGCAGAAGCAATACTTTCCTGGTTGATCAGTACTTCATACGTAAGTGAAGAATAAGTAGATTTGGGAGAAAAATCATGGGAGGAACATCAAAAAGAATGGAGCTACAAGAATAGTCGAACATGGGAGATAGACTGGAAGACCGCCAGTGAAACCTGGGGTGAAAGAAAACCCCCCCATTCCTGCAGTGTGTGAAGACAGAAGTGAGGAGAACAAAAGGGTTACAAGTATAAAGTCCAAGGCAAGAGGCAAGATATAAGAAAACTGTATGCTTACTTTACCAATTTAACATTCTCTGAATGACACTAAGTGCTGTAACTTAGAATAACAAACCTCTCCAGATTTTTGCTCAAATTTTCTCAATTGTTACTTTCCAGTTAGACTTCCCTGACCACGTTATTTTAAAATATAACCCCACTCCCACTCCCTGTACTACTACCTTGATTAATTTCCTCTATAGCACTTTTACCATCTGACAAAATATTTATTTTAATTTGTTTTTATAATTAATTGTCTCTCCCAATTGTAATATAGTGTCCATGATTTTATCTGCTTGTTCATTTGTATACCTGGTACTTGGAGCAATGCCCACAATTTTGAATATATGAATGAACTCAATTTTGTCCAGCCTCTTTGAAAATACTGAGTAGATCTATAATCATATAGTGACACAATTCCATATTTCTCTTCTAATCAGAAATAGAAATGAGTGAAAACATGTTCTGACATTAATAACTTGAAAGTTTTATTAGTGATTCCACAAGCAAAATTTCACTTTAACGAAAATGTCCAATAAAAAGCAATTTCAATAATGTCTCACTTACCTGATAGACTTCCAGCAAACTCAAATACATAAAACAGTATGAATTTGGATATTCTTTCCTCCACAAAAAGGTCTTTGGTGTAATGTCAGAAATAGTTAATAAACTCCATATACTTTGTCTTCCATGAGAGTCTCAGAACCGTTATTAGTTTACAAAAACTTGAAATTAATTTAACCTTTTCATAAGGCAGTCTATGCTCTCTGATTCCTCCCAGAAAACCCTCGTTCTTATTAGGCATAGGCTATAAGGACAGCACCCTGCAAACAGTCAGATGCAAAGAATTTCTATGAGGTAAAACACTGAGAAGAGAACTGTAATGTTTATTAAGAAGAGAGCTGTAAACGTCAAATGGACATTAGCTATTTGAGGGATTTGGGATTTATTAATAGCTGTCCTGATTTTGCTAGGAATAACCAGAACTGACAAAATAAAAAGGAAAAGACTATAATTTAGGTCAGTCTCAACATTAGAAAAAATACATAAAAAATTTAGACACTGGATAAAAATTTTAAAATTAGGCAGTGACTATCTATCAGGGTCATCTAGTCTTACAGATCTCTTCTGCTTTTAGCAGTAGATTAACAAACCAAAAGACATTCTGACTTTAATACCATTAGAATTAAAATCAAGTGAAAAATTTTTTCCCATGAAAGTCTGTGATAAATAAGGGAAACAACTCTAGAGAACCAATGCCAGGCTGTTATAGCGGCAATAAAATCTAATAAAGGAGCTGGATAAATATTAACTTCTCCACGATTTGAATGGAAAATTGAGGTGAAACTACACCATTGTTCAAAGGACTGAGCCCCAGTTTCCCACGGCAGTAACCAACTCCATAATGCAACTTTGGATAGGAATTCCCTCCTTAAATTTTTCTTTCCAGGCTCCCATCTCCAGGTCTCTAGAATCAAATCCTAAAATAATCTACTTGCAAGCCAGACTTTGTCTCTGTTTTTTTTTTATTTGAGGAGACCCAGGCTACAGCTGTTGTCTTGGGACTGGTCCTAGACAAGAGGCCTTCAGGTTGGGAGGGTCCTCGGGTAATAGGCATGGTTGTTCTGGGTTACTCATAGGTCAGTTGGCCGTCAGGACCCTGTTGCTATTGGGAGGTGGGATGATAATTTCTGACTGAAGTGGTATTACAATTACTAACACTCTAATCAGTTTTATTACAGTACAGTGGTATTACAATTACTAACACTTAACCAGATCAGGGTAAGCTGTAGGCACAAGTGAAGCATTGGCTTATGAGGTAGGCGTGGTCCTTGAATAGTCACGGCAATGATGTTAATTATAAGGTCTGTAGAGCTAGCTGCCTTTACAACCTTGAAAAGGAAAAAGACGAGCTTGTATTTTTCAACTCAATCCAAGACATACTATGAAAGTCAGAAATACTTCATGTCAGCATTTAAGACCCAATGCAGGGCATACTGTGGTGAAAATCAGGCCCAGGGTCTACGGGTAAGGAGAATACACACACAAGGAGATTGAATGCAAAGCCTTGCGGAACTCCTGCACCAAGGCTGTGGACCTACTAGACAAAAAGTGGGACCCTGAGGCCTAGAAAAGTTACATTTGCAGGGAGGAACCTGTCTTAGTTTGCCAAATTGATATAATACCACACAGTGGTTTGGCTGAAACTACAAGCACTTATTGGATCCTGGTTTTGAAGGCTACAAGTCCCAAATCAAGGCTTTGGCAAGGCAGTGCTTGCTTCCCAAAGTCAGTGGCATTCTGGTGCTGCCTTGCCACAATCCCTGGGCTTGCTTGGTTGAATCTCTGTCTCCTGTCACATGGTGATCTCTCTCCTTGTGTCTGCTCCTCCAGCTTCCCTACATCCCAGCTTCTGGTTCCTCCCTTTTGCTTTCTCGGACTTCTGTCTTCTCTTCATTAGACCTCCAGTAATTCGAATTAAGACCCACGCTGATTCAGTTGGCTGCAGCCTAAATAAAAATAACCTCTTCAAAGGGTCCTATTTACAAATGATTTCACATCCACAGAAATTAGGACTAGGATTTAAAACATGTCTTATGGTTCAGTATACCCCAGAACCTGACAAACGATCCTTCCTTCTTGGTTGAGATCAACCACCCCTTGCCTAGAAACCTGCAAAGACTTCACCTGAAACAGGTACTTCATAAGATGATGATTTTTCTATATCCACCTGCAGAATGGCTAACTCTAGCATCAGTTTACATCTTATATAAGTTTTTTGAAAACTGCGAGAAGAAATACACATCAACATTCTGAATCTGAATGAACCCAAAAACATACATACCTTTGAACAAGTTTTTCTTAAAGAAAAGTGAAGGAAGACATAAAAAAGAATAAAGAACTATAAAAGATGTATATTAACAGAATAACTTAAAATCAATTATGCGTTAACAAGGATATTATGTCTTCATAAACATGGTTTCTAGTTCTCACCAAGAATTCTTTAGGCAGATGTTTTGGTTTGCTAAAGCTGATGAAATGCAATATACTAGAAATAGGTTGGCTTTTACAAAGGAGATTTATTAACTTACAAACTTACTGTTCTAGGCCGTTAAGAGGTCCAAATCAAGGCATCAAAAGGATATCTTCCTCCTGAATAAAGCTGCTGGCACTCCTCAGCTTTCTCTCTGGAGGATGGTCACCAGCAATCCTCAGCAGCTCTGTCACGTGGCCAGGCATATGGCAAGGTCTGCTGAGCTCTCTTGGGTTTTGTTGCTTCTAGATTCTGGCTTCAGGGGCTTCTCCTCTCTGTTTCTGTGGTTTTCTCTGTTTTCTGCATGTCCTTTCTCAGCTTCTTGCTGAGCTTCTCTAAAGGACTCTAGTAAGAGGATTAGATCCACCTGGGGCATAGCTCAGCTAAAGCAACCTAGTAAAAAAGTCCCACCCACAATAAGTCCTCACCCACAAGAATAGATTAGCTTTACAGAACATGATTGTTTTCAGGGGTACATACAGCTTTAAACCATCAAAGATATCAAATAAAGCACAATGTCTAGTACATAGTAGATACTTAATAATTTACAAATTATATATATATATATATTTATGTAGCTATATTTACAGATAAAGAAAGCATGTTTATCATTTCTCACCAAAATTGAAATTGGTACATAGAGCCTCCTAATGTTTCTTCTGTTGTTTTAGGCAACAGAAAAAAAAAACAGGTTAGGTCCTCAATAGTTCAATCTATCCATGCAGTAAAAATTATTCCAGATTAATGTTGAACCAGAAACACTGCAGCAGGGAATTAACTACAGCAAATTTAAAGAGCCAAAACACTGAATTGGAAAGATTGAAGAATACCAGACCCAACCTCAGGAGGTTACATGGCCAGAGAATTAGTTCTCTTATCAGTTTGCAGCTCTGATCAAGGCTACTAGATCAATACTAGACGGCTCCAGAAAAGCTGCACCTGGGCATCTGGGGTGGTTCTAGAAACTCTAAATGGACTGTCTTTCCAGTGGATCTTAATAGAATGATGCTGCAGCACCCTCCTACCTGGATACCACACAACAAAACTCCATGCCCTCAAATTTTAGCAAGAGTGCATGCAGATCCAATCTCAAAGCTCTTGGGGGATAAAAATAAAAAATAAAAAAAGCTCTTGGGAGATAATAATAAATCCCAAATTTAGACGGGATTATGGCCAGCATTTTAATATTTTATACCATTTTTATATGGGTCCTCATTTACATCTGGAGAGGAAGAGCATGAGCACCCTGAATTGTCAGGTGATTGGCATTTGTAGGACAGCTGTGAGCATGGTAGGCCCTGCAACGCGCTGCATCTTATTAGTCTGACAATTTGCTTGAGGCATGAAGATGTCAATTCCAGTGAAGACACAGACTACAAATTCCCTCAGCTGACAGACAAATTCAGGCAGATTGTAGAAAATAATATTATTTGACAATCTGTATCTTTTAAGCGCCTTAATAAATTGTGGTAGCAAAGAAAAAAATGTAGCTTTGAAATACATGAAAAAAATTTTAACAGAATTAATAGGAGTAGTTGGAAAATCAACAGAGTTGAGGACATTGACATGCTTCTCTGAGTAATGATAGATTATGTAAAAAATAAAAATATAAAAGATATAAATCTTATTATAGTTACAAAGCATGATCTAATGCTCATATGCAAAATTCTTTCTAAATACAGTACATTAAAAACTGACCACTACAAGGACTTACTGCGAGTCTCAACAAAATCCAGGGACAATCTTAAGACCATGCTCTTTGACCACAGTGCTACAAAATAAGAAATAGAGAACAAAGATGACAAGAAACTATAAAGCATTCGATAATGAAAAAAAATCACAGTTCTATGTAATTCATAGATCAAAGAATAAATGAAAATGGAAATAAAATAGAATCAAATAATATAACCAGTCAGGAGTGGTATGACAAGATGAAAATAAATAAAATACAAAATGAAAAACAAAAGATGACTGAGGAAACAAAAGAGTAAAAGATAATAAATATATGCACTAATCAAGATGATAATCAAGGTTAAATGGATAAAATAGGAAAAGAAATTTAAGCCAAAGTCAGTACAAAGAGAAATAGGAAACTTATATAACTAATGAGTTTTAAAGATATTATAATAAAAATTAAAACCCTTACTTTTTCAGCAAAAAAAAAAAAATCTTGCAGCTAACTCTTCCCAAGCACTCACTATTAGAATTTTTAAAAGGTAGTATAGGCTGAACGAATACTGTTCTGTTTGGCACTTAGCCTCCAAAAAAAAGTGGAGGGGGAGAGGGCTCCAAACATATTTTGTTACAAACATATTTTAATGGTAATTGCTTCTAACTTAAAGCTTTAATGGCAATTTTTCACTTAATGTTGAGTTATATCTTTTGTTTATGACCTGAAATCTCTCTGTGATTCAATTTGCTAAAGCTGCCAAATGCAATATGCCAGAAATGGGTTGGCTTTTAACAATGGAAATTTATTCATTTACAGCTCACAGTTCTGAGGTCATGAAAATGCCAAAATTTCATAGCCCAAATACCCCTAAAGAGTGGGAGAAAGATCAAACGTGATGGTGGAGTTGTACAGAGAAGGTAGGATTTAATAGATGAGTATGAATGCTGAATCATTATAGCGATATTTCTTTTAGTCTCTAGTATCTTAGAGCAGCTATAAGTAAAAAACCTGAAATTGTGGAATTGTAACCTATACCAAACTCTGAAATCTGTTCTACAACTAATTACCACTATGTGCTTTGAAATTTATTGCTTTTTTGTATATGTTATTTTTCACAAAAAAAGTTTTTAAAAAGTCAATTGTGATGATTAAAAAAAAAAAAAGAAAGTGGCCAAATCTAGATATAAGATGATAACCTTCCAAAGACAGGCTGCTGGCATATGGGTCTCTTCTTTCACTTGATGTTTTGGTTTGCCAGAACTGCTTAAAAGGCAATATACCAGAAATAGATTGGCTTTTACAAAGGGGATTTACTAAGTTATAAGTTTATAGCTCTAAGGCTATGAAAATATCCAAATTAAGACACCAACAAGAAGATACCTTAATTGAGAAAGGCAGCCAGTATCCGAAATGCCTATTGGCTGGGAAGGCATGTGGCTGGTGTTGGCTGGTCCTTGCTTCCGATTTACTACCTTCAGCTTCTGACTCCAGTGGCTCTCACTCTATGCCTTGTAGACCCTCAGTTAGCATCTCTAGGACAAACTCTGGATTTCATCTCTTAGCTCAGCATCTCCAAATGTCTATGCCTTGGTTTGCTTTCTCTGCTCTCTTTGTCAGTTCTCAGCTCTCTGGTCAGCTCTCCAAGTATCTGTGCTTTTTCCAAAATGTCTCCCTTTTAAAGGTCTATAGTAAACTAATTAAGACTCACCTTGAATGGACTGGGCCACATCTCCATGGAAACAACCCAATCAAAAGATTCAAAAGATTCCACCCAAACAATAGTTCTACCCTACAAAATTGGATTGGGATCAAAAGAACATGGCTTTTCTGGGGCACACAACAGTTTCAAACCAGCACACATGGCAAAGCACATGGCCCAAATCTGCTGATCTCTCCCTTCTCTTCTGGGTTTTGTTGCTTCCAGCTTCTCAATTCAGTGGCTTCCCCTCTGTTTCTATGGTTTCCGTCTTGTTTTCTATGTCTTTCTTTCCATTTTCTGTCTCTGAATTTCATCCTCACAAAATGGACTCTGATAAGACCCACCTGGGGCACACCTCAACTAAAATAACCTAATCAGGAGTTCTAGCCCACAATGGGTCTACTCTCATAGGAATGAACTAGCTTTAAGAGCATGATCTTCTAGGTTACATATGGCTTCAATCCATCACACTCCATAAGGACCTGAGGGCAGATGGGCAAATCTTGGGCTCAGAGAATTCAATGCTTCAAGTAAATCTGCAAAAAATTAGTGTTTTTGTTTGTTAAAGCTGCCAGAATGCAACACACCAGAGTTGAATCAGCTTTTAATAAATGGATTTATTTAGTTAAAAATGTAAAGTTCTTCAGAGGAAAAATAGCTAGCTTTCATCTGAGGTTCTCTGCTACATGAGAAAGCACATGGCGATGTCTGCTGGCCTTCCCTCCTGGCTTCAGGGTTCCAACAGCTTTCCCTGGCGTGACTCTTTTCTTCATCTCCAAACATCTGGGCTGAGCTGTGAGTGCTGAGATGAGGTATGCTGAGCTACTGTGCTCTTTTCTGCCCTCTCTCTTTTAAGCCTCCAGCTAATCAAACCAAACCTCACTCATTGTGGAAGGCACAATAATGCCTTAGCTGACCTCAAATGCCATCAGCCATAGATGAATTTCACACACTGATGATTCAAGTCCACAGAAACAGAAAAATGGGGTATCATTACCTAGCCAAGTTGACACCTGAACCTAACACATCTAGGTACAATTTAAATTTTACATAGCAAACACAAAGAAATAAATATAACAAAATGGAGTTAAAATTAGCTGGCACATATAATTCAAGAATCATCACACCAGGTTCATTAACTGAATAAATTTTATGTACTGGCTTAGAACCCCAGCACTTACTGAAGACATTGCTCCTTTGGGGAAAAATTCTCTTGGCTCCTGACCAGATGACCTATACAAAGTTGCTTTGGAAAAGATACCCAATCCTTTTCCAATAATTGAGGCTTCCTTAGTGTCCAGTTCCCTGTGTTTATGTATCTGTACCAATTTAATAACCTGAAACTGTCAAGCAGTAACCTTATTATTTTAAGACTTGACTCTAAGTTTTTTACTTACACAAGTACAAATTTACAACAAAATGTGATTGAAAAGTACAATACCTCCTAAATACTTTCCTAAAGTAGTGTTACAGGTTGAATTGTGTCCCCCCCACCCCCCACAAAGGATATGCTCAAGCCCTAATCCCCAATCCTATGAATGTTACCTGATTTGAAAATAGGGTGTATTTATTTGTTAAGCTGCCAGAATGCAATATATCAGAGATGGAATGGCTTTTAAACAAGGAATTTAATAAGTTACAAGTTTACAGTTCTAAGGCTATGAAAATGTCCAAATTAAGGCACCAACAAGAGGCTACCTTCACTCAAGAATGACTAATGCTGTAGCTTCTCTGGGAAACACCTTTGGGTTCTGGCTTCCCTTGCATCTTATGGGAAGGCACGTGGCAATGTCTGCTGGGCTCTGCATCTCCAAATGTCTGGATCTTGGGTTGGCTCTGTTGGTTCTGTCACTTCTGCTCTCCAAGCATCTGCATTGGCTCTTACCTTTCTCCAAAATGCCTTGCATTTTAAAGTACTCTAGTAAATTAATCGAGACTCAAATGGGCAGTCATATCTCCATCTGGCCAAAAGGCCACACCCATAATTGGGCGTGCCACACCTTTGTAGAGATAATTTCATCAAAAGGTCTCACCCACAACTGGCAGTGTCACAACTCCGTGGAGACAATCTAATCAATGTTTCTACCTTGCAATACTGGATAAAGAGAACATGGCTTTTCTGGGGCGCATAACATTTTCAAACCGGCACACAGGGTATTTGACTATGTAGTTGGTTAACATCAGCCCAACTGGATTAGGGTGGGCCCTAATCCAATATGACGGGTGTCCTTATAAGAAGGGGAGAAGAGACTTAGACAAAGAGAGAAGAGTGGCCATGTGAGGGTGTACAGGGACTGACATAAGCCAAGGACTACTAAGGATTGCTAGTTACCACCTGAAGCCAGGAAAGAGACATGGAACAGATTCTTCCTACAGACTTCAGAGGAAGCATGGCCCTGATTTCTAACATCTCGACACACAGAGATGTCGAGGGGAAGTGATGCGAAGACAGAGGCAGAGTGGAGGGACGCATCTGTAAACCAGGGAATGCCAAGAATTGCCAGTAGCCACAGAAGCTAGGAGAGAGGCATGGGAGAAGGTTTTCCCTCAGAGCCTCCCGAAGGAACCAACTCTTCTGGCACCTTGATTTTGTACTTCAGAACTAAGTATAAAAGTCTTAGTTTAGTCTGCAGAACTAAGGGACAATAAATTTCTGCTATCTTAAACTACCAAGTTTGTAGGAGAATATTTTGTTGCAAGAGCCCTAGAAAACTAAGATAAGCAATGTGTCTCAAAGTATACTTCCTAGATCAACAACATCAGCTTTACCTGGGAATGTTTAAGAAATGCACGTTTGTGGGCTCCATCCTTGTGCTGGTTTGACAGGATGTATGTACCCTAGAAAAGCCATGTTTTAATTCTAATTCCATTTTGTAAAGGCAGCCGTTTCTTCTAATTCCTATTCAGTCCTGTATATTTGAAACTGTAATTAGATCATCTCCCTGGAGATGTGACTCAATCAAGAGTAGTTGTTGAGCTGGATTAGATGGAGATGTGTCTCCACCCATTCGGGTGGGTCTTGATTAGTTTCCTAACTCCTATAAAACAGGAAGCATTTGGGAGAATGTAAGAGATTCTGAGAGAGCAGAACGATGTAGCCACAAGAAGCAGAGAGTCCACCAGCCAGTGACCTTTGGAGATGAAGAAGGCAAATGCCTCCTGAGGGGTTTCATGAAACAGGAAGCCAGGAGAAAAATCTAGCAGATGACACCTTGTTCGCCACATGCCTTTTCAGATGAGAGAAACCCTGACTGTGTTCGCCATGTGCTTTCTCACTTGAGAGAGAAACTGTGAACTCCATCAGCCTTCTTGAAACAGGGTATCTTTCCCTGAATGCCTTAGATTGGACATTTCTATAGACTTGCTTTAAGTGGGACATTTTCTCGGCCTTAAAACTGTAAACTAGCAACTTATTAAATTCCTCTTTTAAAAGCCATTGTTTCTGGTATATTGCATTCCAGCAGCTAGCAAACTAAAACAATCATACATCTACTGAATTGCAAATGCTACAGGTGGGGCCCAAAATCCGGGCTGTAACTGGTCTTCCACATGATTCTGAGGCACAAAAACATTTGAGAACCATGCCCGAAAGAACATCTCAACCCTAACTGACTATTAGAAGCATCTAGGGAATCTTTAAAAATACTAAAGCCCAGGCCCCATTGCCAGCAATTCTGATTTAATAGGTCTGGAATCAGGCTTTGGAATCAGTTGTTTTTATAGATTCCCCACCAACACCAAGCCCCACACACATCACCTGAGGTGACTCTAACCTAAAGGCATGGTTGAAAACCAGTGCTCTTTAAATCATTGCTCTTTAAGGGATTAGAGAATCCAAATAAATCATGAATTGGTCTGTGCAAGGAAGATTTAAACATTTTTGACCACAAGTACTTCCAGTGATCAACCCCTACTGCCCACAACTTTCCAAAACTAATTAGCTGTGAATTAAAATGGAATCATGGACATAACTTTTAGAAGCATGAACCACATGCCACCAAATCCCACTTAACTTTTGCAAATGAGTCTACACTGCAGGGCACACACCAAAAATAACTCATTACTACTGGCCAGTGCTGGCTGGCACAGGGACTGCTGAAGACAGGAGATTAGGCAGGATCCACATAGAGAATAATGTCTCATCGGGAAACTTTAAATTGAGGAGTGTGCTAACTGTTCCTTGCATGACAACCTTCACTGCTGCTGAGAGCAACCCACACTCAGGATAGCCCCAGGAATGCTTCTATATTGGATGAAAGGTGCCCCATCTTGACAAACGACGCATCGTTCATCACTTCCAAGTGCTCTAAACTCCCCCTAGGACAGAAACTTTACAAACATAGAAATCAGTTCTTTGCCTTTTTCCCTAACACCAGTACACACATTTACCCACTGAGATGGCAACACCCGTACTGTGGGATTACATGGTGCCAAATCATTGCTGGCAGTCAGAGTCATGTTCTTAAATCACCTGGAAACACATTTTGCCCGTGCTTTTGTTCTGCTCAATCAGACAGATGCTGGATAAAATTATATTTCACAGAGTTCCGACCTCTGGTCACGGCTGCTCCCTCCATCTCTATCTATCCCTCCCACCACCATCGTTCATTAACCTTCAAGACCTTGTGACCCTGAGAAAATGATATAAAACTTTAATATAAAAGTTTTTGTGGTTTCATGTGATACTGCATGGGGTGGGATGAATAACATGTCACATGTCGTAACAATAAAATTTGTTTTTTTTTAAATCTATCTCTCCAAGACCCACATTTTCTCACATAATGGATCTACCCTCCCTTCCTTAAACAACTGTTCCTCTCTCACAATGAGGCTCTGATTTGATGGGCATACAAAATGGGATATTTTTACAATGCAATTTTCTCTCTCATTTAGGAGAAGAAAAAGTATTTCTCGCTGTTCTCATGAATTTTTTATGTCTAGGATGTGAAAGAAAAAAGCCAAAAGTATAAATAAACTTGATTTAAAAAAGAAACAAGGAAAGACAATTTTAAAAAACAAGAGATAAAATGAGGCAAGCAAGAAAGAGGTAGAGGGTTGTAAGAAGAATGGAAAAACAAAATTACAACACATGGCTTAGTAAGCAAATAGCTGCAAGGATCAAATGATTCAAGATTGCAACAGAGAGACCTCATGGTGGATGTGATCTGAGGGAACGTTTCCCTAAATATCAATTACTGGGCATAATGTGCTAAATACATTCCTTAAAACCAGATCTAAACCAGCAAGAATTAAATCACCCATTCTGGGAGCATACACAATGGGAAGGCGCTATGATATGCTCTATCAGAAAGAAATCTTCCCCTGAAGAAAAAGGGCTGAAAATTCTGGTAGAAGAAGAGTTCTAAAAAAGAAAGGAGTGCAGTCAAGTTGTCTTTGAATAGGTAAATGGATAAAAAAATGTGATACATCCACACAGTGTAATAGTTACTGATAAAAAGAAATGGGTTATCGACAGTGAAAAGACCTGGAGGACCCGTAAATGTATATTGCTAAGTGAAAGCAGCCAGTCATAAAAAGCTATATACTGTATGATTCCAAGTATACAGCATTGTAGAAAAGACAAAATTATAGGAAAAGTTAAAAAGATGAGCAGTTTGCAAGGGCTCAGGGTTGGGGGGAAGTTGAGAAGGGAGGAGTGAATAGGAGGAGCACAGGGGTTGTTTCAGTGAATCTGTTCTGCACAATGTTCTAATAGTAGATACACGACTGTAGGCATTTCTCAAAAACCCGTAGAATTATACAAACTGAAGTGAACCCTAACATAAACTATGTTTTTAGTTAATAATAATTTATCCATATAGGTTCAGCACTTGCAACACTAATATATACTAATATACCCCACGAATGCAAGATGCTAATAATAGGGGAAACTGAGGAGGGCTCAGGGGAAGGGGGTATATGGGAACTTTCTGTACCTTCTGCTCAGTTTCTCTATAAATCTAAAATGCCACCCAAATAAAGTCTATTCATTTAAAAGGAAGACAGACAGAAAAGGAAAGGAGGGAAGGAAGGAAGGAGGGGAAGGGAGGGGAGGGAAGGAGGAAGGAAGGGAGTCAAGGGAGGGAGGGAGCGAAGAAAATAAAAGAAATTAAAGAGAGTGAAAGAGGAACCTAAGGGAATTCTGATGATCTTGCCCTCATTGTCTTGTCATAACCGTACTGGTAATAGTTCCAAGCTGTATGAATGATGGACCTCCCTTGAAAATATCAACCAACCATGGGCAAGGCCTGTGCATCTTTGTCCTCTGTCCTTTCAAATCAGCAAGTGATCTACCTTTGCACTGGCTTCTGACAGCTTCTAAAATGTTCTTACTATCAAACGGGGAGAAAGTCAGGGCCAGGTGGTGGTGGTGTGGAGAGGCAGAGAGGTTGGGAGACCCAGTGTAAATGCAAGCTGTCAACTGAGATTTCCACCTTTTCCTTTTCGTCAGATCAAAAAAACTTTTACCAAGAGTCTGAATTTTAAACATATAGCACAATATCATTTGCATTCCTTCTATCTAGGTCTTTTCAGCCTTTGAATTAATGGGAAGTAAAGATTTTTTTTCAAACCCTAAAAGCTGGCCTGTTGTAGAGATGAGCCTATTTACTAGCAGGATATTTCCAACAGAATTGCTGTAATAACCAGAGTTTAATCTTATGGGAACAATATCTCCACAAGAGTGACTTTTAGTCATTCAGACGCAGTCTCTTTCCAAGAACACCATATTTAAGACTTGTGTATCACTGCTCTATTCCCCAGGGGTGACAGAAGGATCACTTGATGGGTTAGAATGAAAACAAGGAAGGGTTTTTTCTTTTCCTTTTTTTTTCTAGATTTATTCTTCATTATTTTCTCCCAATAAGATCTGTTGCCTATTCAGCAGGAATTACTTCAGCTATTTCTTCAATAAGATTCAGAGACTCTTATTCAAATGGTTTAGGTGGGCCTGTAACCTGACACCAGTCCTTGATCTCTCTGCCCTTTAATTAGACGAATCAGGTGAAAATACTGCCACCAAGCTTGACTGCTTCAAGTCCTCAGCTGGGTAACAGGCTTAGGGGAAACTGTTACACAACATTAAGGTTAACGCTGCCCTGAAATATAGGAAGGTCTGCATTTCACTCAATAGACATATAAAATCTCACATACATCTTGGACTGCTGTGACTTTTTTTCTCTTCTGTGCTTTCCAAGAGACAGATAGACTATACTAAGCAGTACATTGCAACTTGCATTTGCCATGGATTTGAAAGGAAAATTAAAATCTATATTGAATCACTAGTATTTAAGAGGGAATGTCAACAGAGTAAAATATTTCCCCTGGTCAGAGGGCTCCTCATACTATATAATGTCTTAGATAGCACAAAGCAAGCCAAGTTTATAGTCATCAATATAAATGTCTAAAGACTTCATATTTAAGCAGTTTCACTGAGATATGTTCATGCACCATTCAGTCCATCCAAAGTGTAAAATCAATGCCTCTCAGTATAATCACAGAGTTGTGCATTCATCACCATGATCAATTTTAGAACATTTTCATTACTCCAAAAAGGAAAAATCCATAACACTTTTGCCCCTCTATTATCGACACTCAGCATTGGAGTGGTATCTTTGTTATATTCGATTGCATGCTATTAAAATATTACTGTTAATTAAAGCAAATGGTTTGCATTAGGTATAGTTTTCCCATACATGACCCTATTATTAACTCCTCCTAATAGTGACATGCATTTGTTCTAGTTCATGAAAGAACATTCTTATGTATGTACTATTATCTAGAGTTATCAACCACAACAGGGTTTACTGTCTTATACATTCCTATGTTTTATCCTCTAGCTTTCCTTCTAGTGACATACTTGACCCTACACTTCCCCTTTCAACCACACTAACACGTATAATACAGCACTGTTAATTATATTCACAATATTGTGCTACCATACCTCTATCCATTTCCAAACATTTACAAACTACCTAATCAAGAATTCTGCACAAATTAAGCATCAGCAACCCATTCTCTAACGCCATTCTATCTCCTGTTAATGTATATCTAGATTCTAACTATATGAGCTTGTTTATTTTAATTTGTTCATATTAGTGAGACCACATAAGAGTTGTCTTTCTGTGTGTGATTTGTTTCACTCAACATAATACCTTGTTGCATGCACCAGGACTTCATTTCTTCTTACAGCTTAATAATATTCCATTGTATGTATATGCCCCATTTTGTTCATCCATTCATCAGTTGACGGACACTTGTGGTGGTTTCCATCTTTGTGGCAATAGTTAATAATGCCATTATGAACACTGGTATGCAAATGTCTCTTTGCAGACATTTCTGTTCCTGTTCTGCAGGAACCCAAAGTCCCTGCCTTCTGTTCTCCTGGGTATATACCTAGTAACAAGACTGCCAGATCATATGGCAATTCTATACTTAGCTTCCCAGAGAACTACCAAGCTATATTCTACAGTGGCTGCACAATTCTACATTCCCAGCAGTAGTGAATGTGTTCCTATTTCTCCACATCCTCTCCAACACCCGTAGTTTTCTGTTTCTTTGATACTGGCCATTCTAGTAGGTGTGAAATTATATCCCATTGAGATTTTGATTTGCATTCCCCTAATAGCTAGTGCTTTTGAGCACCTTTTCGTGTGCTTTTTGGCCATTTGTATTTCCCCTCTGAAAAAGTGTCCTTCATGCATTTTGTCCATTTTTAATTGGGTTGCTTGTCATTTTATCATTGAATTGTAGGATTTCTTTATATATTCTCAATGTTAAACCTTTATCATGTATGCAGCTTCCAAATATCTTCTCCCATTTAGTGACTGCTTTTTCACTTCCTTGATAAAATCCTTTAAACCACAGAATTACTCAACTTTTGAGGAGGTCCCATTTATCTATTTCTTCTTTCACTGCTTGTGCTTTGGATGTAAAGTCTAAGAAACCACCTCCTACCACTAGACATTGAAGATGCTTCACTATATTTTCCTCTCTAAATGTTATGTTCCTAGTTCTTATATTTAATTCTTTGACCCACTTTGAGTTCATTTTTGTATAAGGCATCCTCTTTCATTCTTTTGAATATGCATGTCCAGTTCTCAGCACCATTTGTTGAAGGGACTTTTCCATCCCAGTTGAGGAGCCTTGGCAGCCTTGTCAAAAATCAATTGACCAAAGATGGGAGAACCAATTTCTGAACTCTTGATTCAATTCCATTGATCAATATATCTATCTTTATTCCTGTACCATGCTGTTTTGGAAACTACAGCTTTAGAATATGCTTTAAATTCAGGAAGTGTGGACCCTCCTGCTTGGTTTTTCCTTCTCAAGAGATTTTAGCTATTTGGGGCCCCTTGCCCTTCTAAACAAATTTGATGATTAGCTTGACCATTTCTCCAAGGTAGGCTGCTGGAATTTTCATTGGGATTGCGTTGAATCTTCAAATCAATTTAGGTAGAATTGACATCTTAACTATATTTAGTCTTCCAATCCATGAACACAGAATTACCTTCCATTTATTTAGATCTTCTTTGATTTGTTTTAGCAATGTTTTACAATATTCTGTGTATAGGTACTTTAGATCCTTCATCAAATTTATTCCTAGATATTTGATTCTTTTAGTTACTATTGTAAATGGATTTTTTTTTCTTGATTTCCTCCTCAAATTGCTTCTTACAGGTGTATAGAAATACAACTGATTTCGCAGATTGAACTTGTATCCTGCCACTTTGCTGAGCTTGTTTATTAGTTCTAGTAGCTTTGTTATCAGCTTTGGAGGACTTTCTCTATACAGGATCATGTCATCTGCAAATAGTGAAAGTTTTACTACTCCCTTCCCCATTTGGATGATTTTTATTTCTTTTTCTTGCCTAATTGCTCTAGGTAGAACTTCTAGCACAATGTTGAATAATGGTGCTGACAGTGGGCATCCTTTTCTTGTTCCAAATCATAAGAGAAAAACTTTCAGTCTTTCACCATTATGTTATCTGTGGGTTTTTCATATATGACCTTTATCATGTTGAGGAAACTTCCTTCTATTCCTATCTTATGAAACGTTTTTATCAAGAAAGGATGCTGGATTTTGTGAAGTGCCTTTTCTGTGTCAAATAAGATGTTCATGTGGTTTTCTCCCTTTTATTTGTTAATGTGGTGCATTACCTTAATTGATTTTCTTGGGTTGGACCACTCTTGCACACCTGAGATAAAACCCAATTGACCATGATGTATAATTCTTTAATGTGCTGTTGGATTTGATTTGCTAGTATTTTGTTGAGGATTTTTGCATCTATATTCATTATAGTAATTAGTTTGTGATTTTCTTTTCTTGTAGTACCTTTTCTGGTTTTGGTTTTAGGGTTCTGTTGGCTTCAGAGAAGGAGTTAGGAATTGTTCCTGCTTCTCCAGTGTTTGGAAGAATTTGAACAGGATTGATATAAATTCTTGGAATGATTGTTGGAATTCACTTGTGAGGACAAGTGGTCCTGGCTTTTATTTGTTGGGGAGTTTTTCATGATCATTTCAATCTCTTTACTCAGGATTAGTTGGCTGAGGTCTCCTATTTCACCTTGAGTCAGTGCAGGATGTTCACGCGTATCTAGGACATTTTTCATTTCACCTAAGTTGTTTAGCTTGTTGGCATACAGTTGCTCATAGTATCCTCTTATGATCTTTTTTATATCTGTGAGGTCAATATTAATGATCCCCTCTCATTTCTGATTTTAGTTATTTGCATCTTCTCTATTTTTTTCTTTGTCAGTCTAGCTAAGGGCTTGTCCATTTTATTGATTGTCTCAAAAACCAACTTTTGGTTTTGTTGATCCTCTCCATTGTTTTTTCTTCTCAGTTTCATTTATTTCTCTGCTAACTTTGCTGTTTCTGTCCTTTTGCTTCCTTTGGGTTTGCTGTTCTTTTTCTAGTTCCTCCACGTATGCAGGTGGGTCTTTGATTTTAGTTCTTTCTTCTTTAATGGAAGCATTTAGACCTATAAATTCCTCTCTGAGCACTGACTTTCTGCATCTCATAAGTTTTGATATATTGTGTTCTCATTTTCATTTGTCTTGAGATATTTATTTATCTGTAATTCCTACTTTGACCCACTGATTGTTTAATAGTCTGTTATTAATTTCCAGCTTCATTCAATTATAGTCAGAGAAAGAGCTTTGTATAATTTCAATCTTTTTAAATTTATTGAGGACTGTTTTGTGACCCAACATGTAGTCTATCCTGGAGAATGATCCTGAAGCACTTAAGAAGAATGTATATCCTGATGTTTTGGGGTGCAATGTTCTGTAAATGTTTTGTAGATCTAGTTCATTTATTGTATTATTCATGTTCTCTATTTCATTATTGATCCTCTGTCTGGTTGATTTATCTATTGATGAGAGTGGTATGTTAAAATTTCCATCTATTATTGTAAAGGTGTGTATTTCTCCCTTCAGGGTTATCAGCGTTTGCCTCGGTATTTTGGAGCACCCTAGTTATGTGCATAAATATTTATGATTGTGGTGGATTGACCCCTCTATTAATATAATGTTTTCCTTTGTTTCCTTTAATATTTTTGCATTTGAAGTCTAAATTGTTTGATATTAGTATAGCTACCCTACATCGTTTCTAGTTACTGTTTGCATATAATATCTTTTTCAACCTATTTCTGTACTTGGATCTAAGTTAAGTCTCTTGAAAATAGAATATTGATAGATAATATTCTTATATCCATTTTGCCACTTTGTGTCTTTTGACTGGGGAATTTAATCCATTGACAATCCATTGACATTCAATGTTATTACTGTAAAGGCAGTACTTACATCAACCATTTTATCCTTTGGTTTTTATATGTCATATCTTATTTTTGTCTCTTTTCCATTTTTTTTTTACTTTTTTAATTACCATCACTGAAATTCTTCATTTCTACACTCTCCTCTAAACTTTTCTCTCTGACTTTTCCTTTCAGCCTGCACCACTCCCTTTAGTATTTCTTGTAGTGCAGGTCTCTTATTCATGAACTCTCTCAGTTTTTGTTTACCTTGAATATTTTAAACTCTCCTTTATTTTTGAAGTATATTTTTCTGGATAAGGAATTTGGGACTGGAAGCTTTTCTCTTTCAGTACCTTAAATATATCATAACATACCCTTTCTACCTCCATGGTTCCTGGGGAGAAATTGAGACTTCATCTTATCATTCATCCCCTGTATATGATGAATCACTTTTCTCTTACTGCTTTCAGAACTCTCTCTTTATCTTTGGCATTTGGCATTTTGACTAGTATGTACCTTGTAGCAGGTTGGTTAGGATTTATTCTATTTGGAGTATTCTGCACTTCTTGAACATATATCTCATGGCTTTCATGAGAGTTAGAAAATTTTCAGCCATTATTTCCTCAAATATTTTTTCTGTCCCTTTTCCCTTCTCTTCTCCTTCTGGGATACCCATGGCACATATATTTGTGTACTTTGTTCTGTTCATCAGTTCCCTGAGACTCTGCTCCATTTTTTCCATTCTTTTCTATGACTGTTCTTTTGTGTGTAAGATTTTGGCTGTCCTATCCTGTGATTCACTGATCTCTTCTTCTTCCTCTTCAAATCTGCTATTGTATGCATCTCGTGCATTCTTTATTTCTTCTATCATGCCTTTCCTTAAGTTCTGTTTCCTTTTTTCTTTCCTTTTTTTTTTTTTTTTTGCATGCTTTCAAATGCTTTGTGCCCACCCAGTGTCTTCTTAAGATCCTTTTTCTCCTTTGCCATGTCTTCCTTCATTTCCTAGAATTGATTTAGGAGACTTGTTTGAACATCATTGATTAGTTGTTCCAAATCCTGTACCTCTTCTGAAGCTTTAATTTGTTCCTTTGGTTAGGCCACATTTTCTCAGAATGACTTGTAATTTTTGCCAGTGTCTTGTTGTTTCATTTCCTTAGTGAGTTTAATCTGGATGTCAATTTCTTTCACTTGCCTATGGTTTACTTGTTGATTGGTGTTCTAGTTTGCTAGCTGCCAGAAGGCAATATACCAGAAATGGAATGGCTTTTACAAGGGGGAATGTAATAAGTTTCTAGTTTACAGTTCTAAGGCTGAGAAAATGTCCCAATTAAAACAAGTCTATAAAAATGTCCAATCTAAGGCATCCAGGGAAAGATACCTTGGTTCAAAAGGCCAATAAAGTTCATGGTTTCTTTCTCAAGTGAAAGGGCACATGGTGAACATGGTGTCATATGCTAACTTCTTCTCCTGGCTTCCTGTTTCATGAAGCTCCCCAGGAGGCATTTTCCTTCTTTATCTGAAAAGGTCACTGGCTGGTGGACTTTGCTTCTTGTGGCTATGTTGTTCTGCTCTGCTCTTTCTGAATCTCTCATTCTCCAAAATGTTTCCTCTTTCATAGGACTCCAGTAAACTAATCAAGACCCACCGAAGTGGGTGGAGACATGTCGTCACCTAATCCAGCTTAACAGTCACTCTTGATTAAATCACATCTCCAGGGAGATGACCTGATTACAGTTTCAAACATACAATGCTGAATAGGGATTAGAAGAAATGGCCACCTTTACAAAATGGGATTAGGATTAAAACATGGCTTTTCTAGGGTACATTCATCATTTCAAACCAATACAATTGGCTTTGTACTAAAGTTCTTTGACTTCTGGTTTAACTTGTGTTGAACCTTTAGAATAGCTCTTGTTTAACTGATCAGAAATTTTTCAGCTCTTATTCATCTATTTCTTGCCTTGGATATATGATAAAATTTTTGAGATTGTACTATTTGTGAAATTGTTTCAACCCCAGAGGAAAGCTTCTTGCCCTATTCCTCCAATGGGAATGTTGATCTATTCTGTTTCCTTTGGATTTGCCTCTATATGTTTTAAACACTCCTTTCATTATCTCTAGCTCCTTTTTTATGGATGATTAATTCTGGGAGAAGGATCTCCTTGGAAAAGATCTTCTCAATTCAGTTTTTTCCCAGTGAAAAAGGGCCAAGAGACCCGCAAAGCGGTGTAGGTCAGTTCCAATGTGCCCTGGGGAGGAGACCCAGATTGATGTAAATCTTCTCTGCTACATCTCCCAGATTCTGTGCTTTCCTGATATGTCCAGCAGAAGGTGCTATCCAACCACCTATTCTCTGCAGTCCTAAGATTCTTTTATTCTCAACTAACTCCACCCATGCCAGGGGTGTGGTTGAGATGGATGCTGGCAGACACTTTTGGCTGGGGTGGGTTGATATAGCTGCTCAGATCCCAGATACTGGGGGGCTGAATTCTTTAAACAATAGCTGCAAACTATACTGGCCTAAGTAGCCTCCCTTTGGGGGGAACAATGCCTCCTTTCAGCAACCTGTTCCCCACTACCCTGAGAAGTTAGTGTCTCTCAATCAGCTCCTCTTAAGCACCTACCAGGGGAAGGTTTGAAACAGAGGCTGCCAGCTGCTTTCTGTCCTGAGTGTGTTGAAGCTGTAGCTGTTCTCAGAGCTGGAATCCAGCTCTCTAAATTCAGTGCCCAGGTTTGCATCTACCATGTCTTTGGGAAGAGACATCCTTCAACAAACTGATGCTACAAGTAGTATATCTCAATCCACCCTGCTTCCTCTACTGCTGGGAGCAGAGATGAAATAGTATCTGCTGGGTGATCTGTCCTAGGTGGGTTGTAAGTTTAGTCATGCCTAGTCCTGATACCCAGTAGTCCAAATTTACTAATCAGAAGCTACAATCTACTGTATCTACTCAGCTAATAAAGGAATGATCAAGCCTAAAACAAGATTACTTTCATTTTCTTAGAACCAATTTAATTACAATGAAGGTTCTAATAATAGTGCTTTTTATTTATAAAGAACTTTCCTTCTCTTACTAATATTTATCTTCACAATACCCTTATGAGATATATAAAGAAAGAGTAAATTAACCCATTTTATAGACAGGAAAGTCAAGATCCTAAATTATTAATTGATTTGATTAAATTATTAATAAAATATGGTTGAGGATTCAGGACAAGATTTCTTGTTTCACCAGAGATGCTGGAAGAGTCTAGCATCATCATTCTCATGCAATAAACTTTGTTACAAGTCATAAATTACTGATGATAGATAGATTTTCTCAGCAGGTTTGGAAATACACCACATTTATGAGATATTGAAATTTGCTTGCTTAATCATCAGTTTAAATACACCATCCTATGTGATTTTGCTTTTGAAAAACAAGAAAAACAACACAAATGGAAAAATTTATCTGAGTCACTATATTAGCAAATTTATTTATAAGTTTAGAACTTAAGAGTCATAGTACATTTAGTGTTAAATTTTAAAAGATTGGATATAAAATGTGCCAAATCAAATGTAATAAGGAATAGAAGGTAATTTATTTAGCATGATTCAGGGAATTATGATACCTAGTAAGAATGATATTAGGGAAAAAGAAATATTGCCTGATACTTCTATTTCCTTTCATCACTGTGCTTAATGTCTTAACAAATGTAGTAAGAAAATAAGAAGAAACAGAGAAATATAGAAATGTTAGTAAGGAAAAGTTAAATTATCATCACTGTTAAATAATATGATTTATAGTTCACAAAAACATGGTAATCAAATAAAGAAAAACAATTAGTTCCAGGTAGAAATTATTAAGAAGAATGTTTTCAGGTGTTCACCCTAAAATTAGTAACTTTCTTACATGTCACCAATATCCAATCACAAAATATAATTTTTGCATCCCTTTTAAAAATTTTTTTTTTGTTTTCCATCAACTATAGATTCACAGGAAGTTACAAAAATAGTTGAGACAGAGCCCTTGTGCTGTTCACCTGCTTTGACCTAATGGTTACCTCTTCTGTAACTTTAGTACAGTATGAAAACAAGGAAATACCTATTGGTGCAATGTGTGTGCATGTCTCTATATCATTTTATATATATAAGCTCATGTAACCACTGCTCTAATAGAGGCAGAACGAGCCCATCACCACAGATATCTCTCTACTACCACTTTGTAGTCACATCTGTTCCCCTTCTCCCCCTATCCCCAAGCTACTATAATTCTGTGACCTTGAGATTGGTAAATAAATGGAGTCATGCTGTATGTGAACTTTCGAGAATGGTGTTTTTTTTTTCACTTGGCTTAAGTCCTTGAGATCCATCCAAGTTTGTTGTGTTCCATTTTATTGCTGAGTAGTATTCCAGGATATAGGTCTAACAATTTGTCTACCCATTCACCTATTGTAGCACATTTGGGTTATCTATTACAAACAAAACTTGTTATAAATAATCATGTACAGGTGTCTGTGTGGAACTAGGTTTTCACTTTTCTAGGATAAATATCCAGGATAATGATTGCTGGGTCAGAAGTATGTGTTAATTTTTTTTCAAACAATTGCCAAGCTATTTTCTAATGTATGTACTACTACATATTCTTACCAGCAATATATGAAAGATTCAATTTCTCCATATCTTCACCAGTATTTGGTATTGTTGCTATTATTTTTAATTTCGTTGTTCTGGTAGGTGGATAGTGATAGCTCATTGTGGTCTTGGTTTTCTTTGCCCTATTGGTTAATGATATTGAATATCCTGTCATGTTCTCATTTGCCATCTGAATATCCTCTTCACTGAAATATCGCTTCATGATTTTTCCTATTTTTAATTGGTTTTTTATATATATATTGTTGATTTTTAACTGTTCCTTATATATCCTGGATATGAATTCTTCTCCAGATGTATGATTTTCAAATTTTTTCTTCCAGTCTGTAATTTCACTTATCTTTCTAAATGGATTTTTTTGCAAATAATTTATCTTTAATTTTGATGAAGTCCATTTATCATTTTTCCTTTTATGGATCAGGCTTTTAGAGTTACATCTAAGAACTCTATGAGAAACCCCAGGTCTCAGATATTTTCTCATATGTTTTCTTCTAAAAGTTTTATAGGTTTGCATTTTAACTTTAAATTTATATTTCAGTTTGAGCTAATTTTTATATAAGGTTTGAGACTTAGTTTATTTATTGACTATGGATATTCAATAACTCTAGCACAATTTGTTGAAAATGCTATATTTCTTCCATTGAATTGCTTTTGTATGTTGTCAAAAAATCAGTTTTTCACACCTGTGTAGGTTCATTTCTATCCTGTTGAATTGAAATAGGTATCTATCTCACCACCAATATCACATAGTATTCATTACTGCATGTAAGTCTTAAAATTAAGTAGACTGACTAACCTTGGGGTTTATTTAGGAATAGCATTAAGTATGTATAATAATTTGAGGATAATTTACTTTTTCACTAAAATGAATTTTCCAAGCCATGAACATGGTATGTATGTCTCTCTATTTAGTTACATATTCTCTGATTTCTTCCATAAGCAATGAGTGCCCAATCTGCCAGCAACAGAGACCCACACTCAGTCCCTGATATGGCACCATCTCCTAAGGTGATCAGCCTCCTATCTGGTGGCAAGTTGATTAGATTGGCCCACTTCCATCATGAAAGGGGCATTGATTTGTGCTAACTGGACTAGACACCTACTCCAGATATAGGTTTGCCTTCCCTGCAGACAATGCTTCCACCAAAACTATCACCCATGGACTTATGAAGTGGCTTATTTACCATCATGGCATTTCACACAGCATTGCCTCTGCCCATTCTCACACTTCACAGCAAATGAAGTGCGGGAATGGGCACATACTCATGGAATTCTCTGGTCTTACCATGTTCCCATCATTCAGAAGCAGTGGGTTGATAGAACAGTGGAATGGCCTTTTAAAGACCCAATTACAGCACCAACTAGAAGGCAATTCCTTGAAGGGCTTGGGCAATGTTCTCCAGGATACTCTGAATCAGCATCCATTATATGGTGCTGTTTCTCCCATAGCCAGGATTCACAGATCCACTAGTCGTTTGGTCAGTCAAGCACTGGCCTAACCATTGCTGCAAGGATCTTTTGTGTCTGGTTGATAAATTGCAAGGCTGGTTTACTAAATCAACAGCAGTTGATTGCAGCTGTGGCTGATTACATCTACAATCAACTAAGGGCATGTTTCCCACAAAAGATAATTCAATCAGTTAGATTTGATCCAAGCAGTTGAAGACCTTTAAAGAGGAAGAGAGAATTTCCACTATTTCTTCAACCAGTGAAAGCCTCCTGTGGAGTTTGTTGCGAGCCTTCATCAGAGTGGCCATCTCCGCAGCCTGCTCTACAGATTTTGGACTCTTGCATTCCCATGGTTGCATGAGGCCCCTTTATGAATCTCATATCAACAGGTATCTCCTGTTGGTTCTGTTTCCCTAGAGAACCCTGACTAATAAACCTTATCAACATCCCACTTATAATGGTAATGGATTAATTTTAAGAACATATTTTTTTGGTGTATATAGCTCCAAACCACCATACAACTTGTCTTGTGGTAAATTTTATGGGGAAATCATTTATTTAGTCTTTCACTATTGACATATTAGGTGCAGGTTTTTCTAGATACTTTTAGTCAAGTTGAATAATTCCT